>NC_141534.1:20212500-20377500 GCF_021556685.1 Rattus norvegicus | reverse complement strand
TACCTATTTATTTGAGTTAATTTTATACCCAGCCACTTTGCTGAAGTTGTTTATCAGCTTTAGTAGTTCTCTGGTGGAACTTTTGGGATCACTTAAATAAACTATCATATCATCTGCAAATAGTGATATTTTGACTTCTTCTTTTCCGATCTGTATCCCCTTGACCTCCTTTTGTTGTCTGATTGCTCTGGCTAGAACTTCAAGAACTATATTGACTAAGTAGGGAGAGAGTGGGCAGCCTTGTCTAGTCCCTGATTTTAGTGGGATTGCTTCAAGTTTCTCTCCATTTAGTTTAATGTTAGCAACTGGTTTGCTGTATATGGCTTTTACTATGTTTAGGTATGGGCCTTGAATTCCTATTCTTTCCAGGACTTTTATCATGAAGGGGTGTTGAATTTTGTCAAATGCTTTCTCAGCATCTAATGAAATGATCATGTGGTTTTGTTCTTTCAGTTTGTTTATATAATGGATCACGTTGATGGTTTTCCGTATATTAAACCATCCCTGCATGCCTGGGATGAAGCCTACTTGGTCATGGTGGATGATTGTTTTGATGTGCTCTTGGATTCGGTTTGCCAGAATTTTATTGAGTATTTTTGCGTCGATATTCATAAGGGAAATTGGTCTGAAGTTCTCTTTCTTTGTTGGGGCTTTGTGTGGTTCAGGTATAAGAGTTATTGTGGCTTCATAGAAGGAATTCGGTAGTGCTCCATCTGTTTCAATTTTGTGGAATAGTTTGGATAATATTGGTATGAGGTCTTCTATGAAGGTCTGATAGAATTCTGCACTAAACCCGTCTGGACCTGGGCTCTTTTTGTTTGGGAGACCTTTAATGACCGCTTCTATTTCCTTAGGAGTTATGGGTTGTTTAACTGGTTTATCTGTTCCTGATTTAACTTCGGTACCTGGTATCTGTCTAGGAAATTGTCCATTTCCTGCAGATTTTCAAGTTTTGTTGAATATAGGCTTTTATAGTAAGATCTGATGATTTTTTGAATTTCCTCTGAATCTGTTGTTATGTCTCCCTTTTCATTTCTGATTTTGTTAATTTGGACATGCTCTCTGTGTCCTCTCGTTAGTCTGGCTAAGGGTTTATCTATCTTGTTGATTTTCTCAACGAACCAACTTTTGGTTCTGTTGATTCTTTCTATGGTCCTTTTTGTTTCTACTTGGTTGATTTCAGCTCTGAGTTTGATTATTTCCTGCCTTCTACTCCTCCTGGGTGTATTTGCTTCTTTTTGTTCTAGAGATTTTAGGTGTGCTGTCAAGCTGCTGACGTATGCTCTTTCCTGTTTCTTTCTGCAGGCACTCAGCGCTATGAGTTTTCCTCTTAGCACAGCTTTCATTGTGTCCCATAAGTTTGGGTATGTTGTACCTTCATTTTCATTAAATTCTAAAAAGTTTTTAATTTCTTTCTTTATTTCTTCCTTGACCAGGTTATCATTGAGTAGAGCATTGTTCAATTTCCATGTATATGTGGGCATTCTTCCCTTATTGTTATTGAAGACCAGTTTTAGGCCGTGGTGGTCCGATAGCACACATGGGATTATTTCTATCTTTCTGTACCTGTTGAGGCCCGTTTTTTGACCAATTATATGGTCAATTTTGGAGAAAGCACCATGAGGAGCTGAGAAGAAGGTATATCCTTTTCCTTTAGGATAGAATGTTCTATAAATATCTGTTAAGTCCATTTGGCTCATGACTTCTCTTAGTCTGTCTATGTCTCTGTTTAATTTCTGTTTCCATGATCTGTCCATTGATGAGAGTGGGGTGTTGAAATCTCGTACTATTATTGTGTGAGGTGCAATGTATGTTTTGAGCTTTAGTAAGGTTTCTTTTACGTATGTAGGTGCCCTTGTATTTGGGGCATAGATATTTAGGATTGAGAGTTCATCTTGGTGGATTTTTCCTTTGATGAATATGAAGTGTCCTTCCTTAACTTTTTTGATTACTTTTAGTTGAAAATTGATTTTATTTGATATTAGAATGGCTACTCCAGCTTGCTTCTTCCGACCATTTGCTTGGAAAGTTGTTTTCCAGCCTTTCACTCTGAGGTAGTGTCTGTCTTTGTCTCTGAGGTGTGTTTCCTGTAGGCAGCAGAATGCAGGGTCCTCGTTGCGTATCCAGTTTGTTAATCTACGTCTTTTTCTTGGGGAGTTGAGGCCATTGATGTTGAGAGATATTAAGGAATAGTGATTATTGCTTCCTGTTATATTCATATTTGGATGTGAGGTTATGTTTGTGTGCTTTCATTCTCTTTGTTTTGTTGCCAAGACGATTAGTTTCTTGCTTCTTCTAGGGTATAGCTTGCCTCCTTATGTTGGGCTTTACCATTTATTATCCTTTGTAGTGCTGGATTTGTAGAAAGATATTGTGTAAATTTTGTTTTGTCATGGAATATCTTGGTTTCTCCATCTATGTTAATTGAGAGTTTTGCAGGATACAGTAACCAGGTCTGGCATTTGTGTTCTCTTAGTGTCTGTATGACATCTGTCCAGGATCTTCTGGCTTTCATAGTTTCTGGCAAAAGTCTGGTGTGATTCTGATAGGTCTGCCTGTATATGTTACTTGACCTTTTTCCCTTACTGCTTTTAATATTCTTTCTTTATTTTGTGCGTTTGGTGTTTTGACTATTATGTGACGGGAGGTGTTTCTTTTCTGGTCCAATCTATTTGGAGTTCTGTAGGCTACTTGTATGCCTATGGGTATCTCTTTTTTTAGGTTAGGGAAGTTTTCTTCTATGATTTTGTTGAAGATATTTACTGGTCCTTTGAGCTGGGAGTCTTCACTCTCTTCTATACCTATTATTCTTAGGTTTGACCTTCTCATTGAGTCCTGGATTTCCTGTATGTTTTGGGCCAGTAGCTTTTTCAGCTTTACATTATCTTTGACAGTTGAGTCAATGATTTCTATGGAATCGTCTGCTCCTGAGATTCTCTCTTCCATCTCTTGTATTCTGTTGGTGAAGCTTGTATCTACAGCTCCTTGTCTCTTCTTTTGGTTTTCTATATCTAGGGTTGTTTCCATGTGTTCTTTCTTGATTGCTTCTATTTCCATTTTTAATTCCTTCAACTGTTTGATTGTGTTTTCCTGGAATTCTTTCAGGGATTTTTGTGACTCCTCTCTATGGGCTTCTACTTGTTTATTTATGATTTCCTGGAATTCTTTCAGGGATTTTTGTGATTCCTCTCTGTAGGCTTCTACTTGTTCTCTAAGGGAGTTCTTCACGTCTTTCTTGAAGTCCTCCAGCATCATGATCAAATATGATTTTGAAAGTAGATCTTGCTTCTCTGGTGTGTTTGGATATTCCATGTTTGTTTTGATGGGAGAATTGGGCTCCGATGGTGCCATGTAATCTTGGTTTCTGTTGCTTGGGTTCCTGCGCTTGCCTCTCGCCATCAGATTATCTCTAGTGTTACTTTGTTCTGCTATTTCTGACAGTGGCTAGACTGTCCTATAAGCCTGTGTGTCTGGAGTGCTGTTAGACCTGTTTTCCTGTTTTCTTTCAGCCTGTTATGGGGACAGAGTGTTCTGCTTTCGGGCATGTAGTTTTTCCTCTCTACAGGTCTTCAGCTGTTCCTGTGGGCCTGTGTCTTGTGTTCACCAGGCAGGTCACTTGCAGCAGAAAATTTGTTTTTACCTGTGGTCCCAAGGCTCAAGTTTGCTCGCGGGGTGCTGCCCACGAGCTCTCTGCGGCGGCAGCAACCAGGAAGATTTGCGCCGCCGTTTCTGGGAGCTTCAGTGCACCAGGGTTCCAGATGGTGTTTGGTGTTTTCCTCTGGAATCAGTAATGTGTGCAGAGTGCAGTCTCTTCTGGTTTCCCAGGCGTGTCTGCCTCTCTGAAGGTTTAGCTCTCCCTCCCACGGGATTTGGGTGCAGAGAACTGTTTATCCGGTCTGTTCCTTCAGGTTCCGACGCTGTCTCCCTGTCCATGCTTTTAAACAGTAGTTTTCAACCTTCCTAATGCTGCAACCCTTTAATACAGTTCCTCATGTTGTAGCGACCGGTAACCATAAAATTATTTTCATTGTTACTTCATAACTGTAATTTTGCTACAGTTATGGACTGTAATGTAAATATCTATGCTTTCCAATGGTCTTAGGTGACCTCTGTGAAAGGGTCATTGGAGAACCCAAGGCATCACCACCCACAGGTTGAGAACTGCTGCTTTAGCAGGACTATTTAGCCACTGTCCAGTGACATCCAGACCATCTATTTTCAGTTTTCTGTAAACTGTACCTTCTCTGTAATTCTTGAACTGCTTACAAAAGTAGACAATGACCTTGGTTTATTAAAGTCTATATTCCTTCCTCAGGAATAACACAGAGATAGTGACCACATCCTTTTATTTTATAAACAGAATTTTTCTTAGCCTCTGGCACCTGAAAATCCAATCAAACTTTCAAAACTGAGCTAATGAATGTGAAAGAAAAGCAATAAACTTTTGGGAGATATGATATATGTTTGAATAGCAAGAATTTGTTATTTTTAGACCTTTTGAAGTAATCGACACCAAATATGCTGATCTTTCAAACAACTTCTATGCTTATTTCTATTGACTTATCACAGGCAATAAATTGGAGGGTATTTTCCCACTGGACTTTCATGAAGCCAACTGCTTTCAAGAGGTAGGAACAGGCAAGTGTTGATTTGAGGGCTCACTTCCCTTCCACTTGCCTCCCCAAAATGATTTCTGTAACTACCTGGAATGGAAACACCACATGGTATCCATGAGGATTCAGTGGGGTTATAGCTAAGCGCCTGGCACTTGCCACCAGATCCCATGGAGACACCTGAGATTCTTGGGGATACTCCCCAGTTTTCCCCCAAAAGGACCTTGTGTTTTCCACAGAGACTATCTGGACACGAAAAGGAAAAAGTAGATCTCGAGAGGCTTCCGACTCACCTGACCTTGGTTCTGGGAAGGTCTGTGGTTGTAGTTAAATAAGATATGTGTTCCAGGGGATTGAACACCACGGTGCTCTGATGCAGAGGACTTCTTGTGGGTGACAGGTGTTTGATTCTGTGCTTGTTACTCAGTGGTTTAAATGCCTTTCTAGATGCATGGACCATTGGAGGATATCGGCATCATGTGCTAGTGATGTTCTGGGAATGGTTTCTTCTGAGGAGTGAAGTTCTTTTTTAATCTACCCCAACTGTTGGTTTCTCTTGCAGTGCCCAATAAGGCTGGGGATTGGATAAACTGGGGTTTCCTACATGTTGCTTTAAAGACTTTCCACTCTAACTTTAGAGACTCGAGCAAAGGCTCTGCTTCTGCCTTGGGGCATAATTAAAAGTTAGTCATGGTTTCATGCATATTTAGGGATTGTTTTAATGACTTTTCTCGTGGTCTGGCTACTGCTGTGAGATGGAGTAGAATGAGCTTCTGTCTCTACGCTGCCAAGAAAATATCAATGGACCCTCATGGGTATTTCAGACAAGAGACAGCCACACAGCTGTGTGTGCATTCTCCCCCAGATTGTAATAAGAGCAAGATCAATAGAGCATTGCAACCTGATTAGAGTTCTTTAGTACAGGTTCTGATCAGATGTGCAATGCTGGTGGATGAAACCAGGGCCTCACACATGCTATGAGAACACTACCATTGTGCCATGTCTCAGTCTCGTTATTAGCCTTCTCAGTTCCTGTATGCTTCTGTCCTTTGCTCTGCAGGCCAAGACCTATGGGAGGTGAGTACCAGAGACCAGACATCTCTTTGTAGTGGCAACAAATGTTCACTATTTAAGGGAAAAAGGACTTTATTCACTTTCTGTGGTTTTTTTCTTCATTTGGTCAAATCTGTGTGACTAGACTAGCAAACTGAAAAGGCTTGCAGGAGACCTTGTCTTGAGGGTAGGTCTCGAGACCCTCCACCATACCTAGTGGTTCACACACAGTTCCACAAGGCAGATGACCTGAGAGAGGGGTAAATGTAGGTATTATATTAGCATGGTAACCCTGAGATGGCAGTGTTGGTAAGTCTGGGTACCAGGGACAAGCAAATAATTAAAAGCTTAGTTTTGAAGCCTGGCTTTGTCATTTCACAACTGAGTGAGATGTTCTCCAGAATAAGTGGGCCTGTACATGTCTGTAAAATGGTAAATAGTATGTTATATGAAAAAAATTCTTAGGACCTGGCACACAGTTGGCATTCATAAGTTTCAAGTATCATTTGTATTAACTAGCAAGCAGTGGGTCTGATAAGATTCAAAAGATTCTGGTCTCAGCTCTCCCAGGCTGTAGTCCCAGGTAGAAGAGCAAGATTCTACCAGGATGCTTGGGTAGCCAGGACTCCTGGGACCCAGGATCTAGAACAGAAGAGGCATCTTACATCGGAAGGTCTGAGAGTTGTGATAGAAACAGGACAAGGAGTCCTGTGGGCCAAAGAGAGGAAGAGAGAAGCTTCTAGACTTTATAGACAGATCTTGATAACATTGCAAGGGCATCAGAGAGCACTCAGGTGGTACACTGCCATATCTAGCTAATGAATTTCAGGTCAGTGGGACAACAGAATCTCTGAATGGATCCATAGGCTCTCGTACCCAAAGATCTTTGTTTGAGGCCTATCCCAGACCTATTACCAGGGAGTAGGGATCTAGTGTTCCATGGTGAGAAACTTCCAGTGTAAAAATCATATAACAATGACTTTGAGGGAGCCTGAAGATAAACCTATAATTCTTTGTCGAATATCTGCTGTTTCCATAAAATAGAAAACACTTAAGACTGCTGACCTAAGTTAGGATTAAACCGTCAGTCATCCCTCCAATGTTTTTCCGAATGCTTGTTGCATGCCAGCTATTGTTGGAAGCATTAAAGAAGCAGTAGGAAGTGACGTCTGCTTCAGTGACTTCATATCCTGCTGGGCCTCGTAGTAAGCTACAGGCTAACAGGAGCCACACAGAGAGGCCCTGCTCCAACTCCATTTCGAAACTAAGAATAAATAAATTGACAAATAGACAAATGGTAGCTAATTCGTAGCCAATGTGAATAACTACAGCCTGAGCGTAAATCCAGGTTACTCTGGGTGACAATGCCTGCTGCGGAAGATGTTATGGAAATTTTAATAACAGAACAAAGAAAAACAGCTAGGTGGGCTATAGCAGAGCAAGATAATCTCATCTGTAGGCTCTAGGTGTCATGACAGTCTTGTCTTCAGGGCTGTTGGAAGCCAGTGGTCTGCTAAGTTTAATAATACATTCCAAAGCTCTTACTTAATAGTCACAAAGGTGTTGAGGCAGAAGGAGAAGTTTATAACAAATGACTGAAGGAGACTTATCTAAGAAAGGTGGGCTCCAGGTCTGCAATACTCAGTCTCAACCCATAACCACGAAGTTCTAGTCACTTAGTGGTCTAGTCCTTGTGGTTTTCAACAGGCATGAAGGCTCTTCAAAGAAAATGAAATTTCGAATCAGAGAGACTATGGGATCCAGACATTCTGTTCAGTCCCTGGGGAGCATGAACTTTGACTCCCTTCCCATCTGGGAAGCAGTATTTGTGCTGCCTCTGGTGCTGGTGACACTTCTTGTCATGGACATTCATTGAATTACTAGTCAATGGCTCCCTTGCCGAGTGTAGACTGCTCTAATATAGTAGAAACATGCTTTTTGAAAGATGTGTATTTTGTGTATTTAGCCTCAAGTTTGTATAAGACTATCAGTACTGGCAGGGTTTTGATTTTGGTTTTGTTTGCTTGTTTTGAAGCAGGGCCTCATGTAGCCCAGGCTAATCTCAAACTTGCTCTGCAGGGAAGGATACCCTTAATCCCTCTACCTTTGTCTCCCAATTTCTGAGCTTACAGGTTTGCAAAATCCTGCCCAGCTTCTATATCATTTTATGACATTTCTTTCCTTCGCAGATTCCTAAATCTTTCTGGGGCATTGCTATCCCAAACCATTCCACTCAGTGACAGCAGCATGTTACGGCAGCCCCTGGCCACAAAGACCTGGCTTTGAACCTAGTGGTTCACCTGCACACAGGGAAAAGGATGTTAAATATGTACAATTGCTTTACTTTCATTCTTACATTTGAGCCAATAATGAGGAGAGAGACAGAGGTCTCTCCTTTTCCACAGCAATATTTATAGAAAGAATGGGATCACACACACACACACACACACACACACACACACACACACACACACACATACACACACACACACACACACACACACACAGGATTTAGCTTAGTTGTGAGTCCCTGTGAAATGAACTGGGAGGTCACAAAAATCACAATTTTTACTTTTCAGACTCTTGTTACAACTTCTTACAACCCAGGGGCCTGGCCTTCAGTGATGGGGGCTTTCTTGGCTCTCAGGGCAATATTCCCTGTGGAGCTAGAAAAGCAAAGCATGATTTTAAAAACCCTAATTTGCAAGGAGTTCTGTTACACAATGCACAATACACAATCAAGATAGGAAAGAAGAATTGCAAGTACACTGGGTTGGTTCTAGAGCAGGCAGAGTTGTTAGTTGAGCTGAAGAAGCACACAGTAGGGCTACCAGAGTGGAGATGAGCATCTACCTGAGGAAAGGGTTAAACTAAGCTCAGAAGAGTGAGTGGGAGTTATTGCTAAATAGACAAATTAGCATCTCTTCCCTTCACCCTAGAGTGAGGCATTCCAGGTTTTTTTTTTTTAAATAAGGTTCATACCTTGCTATTTTGAAAGCAGATCTCTGCTGATAGATACTTGAAGTTATACGATCCAGGCCCAGATTAATGTGGGAGCATAAACCACGAGAAGTAGATGATACAAGAGATACAATGTAGGAGATTTTCATGACAGCTGAAGATGAGAGATGAAAGATGTCAAGGCTCTACTTTCTAAGAGGAAGGCATATGGCAAAAGCAACAAGAAAATCAGAGGTTGAGTTAGCCACAGCAGTTATCACAGACTGAGGTGCTTACATAACACACATTCATTCTGATTTTAGGGTCTCAGATTTAAGTTCATAGTGGTGACCAGTTCATTCTCTGATAAGAACCAATTCATACCCTATGGATGGCCACTGTACTAGCTAGTTTCATGTCAACTTGACACAAGCTGTAGTCATGTGGGAGGAGGGAGCCTCCATTGAGAAAATGCCTCCAGAAGATCAGGCTGTATGTAGACAAGCCTGGAGAGCACTTTTAAAATCAGTGATTGGTGTTGAAGAGCCTAGTTCATTTCAGATAACGTTACCTTCAGCTGATGAATCTGGATTCTACTAGGGAACAGGCTGAGCAAGCCATGAGGAGCAAGCCAGTAAGCAGCACCCCTCCATGGTCAAGCACCCCTGCATCAATTCCTGCCTCCAGATTACTGCCCTGTTTGAGTTCCTGCCCTGGCTTTTCTCCATGGACTGATTCTATACATGTCAGCCAAATAAAACCCTTGGCTCTCCAAGCTGCTTTTGGTTATAGCTTCATCACAGCAATGATAACCTTATCTAAGAGATCCACCTTCTCTCTACTTCCTGAGAAAGAAGATGTACTTCTAGAGTCTCTTCATAAAAGAATAATTCATCTCACTCAACCTCTTGGACCTCACATAGCTCAATATACTTGCACAGAACCTGACCCCAAACACAGTCATGTCACATAAAGGTTTGGGGTTCAGTATATGAAATCTGGGGAGAAGGAAATTCTATGATCAGAGCCCAGATTAATGTGGGCTTTAATCTAAGACAAGAGTCTGGTTCTTTTTTTTTTTTAAGATGATAAATTATTTCAAATGTGTGGAATGAGAGGTGAAATTCTTGACAATATGAGGTAGAACATAGAAAAGAGAATATTGGGGACGGACAAACGCTCAGCAGTTAACAGCACTTGCTGCTGTTCCAGAGGACCCCTGTCAGCTGCCCAGTTCCTCCACTGAGCACTTCACAATTTGTAATTCCAGCTCTAGAGAATCTGAAAGCTCTTGGGAATCCATACACACATGGGGCATGGATACACATATACACATAAATAAAAATAAATCGTCAAAAAGGGAGACTTGGTGACAGGAACGTTCTCGAAACCAGGACTGAGAGGAGGTGAATCGAGTTTGAAGAAAGGCATTTCGAGGCTGCCTGGAGGCACTGCTTGGAGTTTAAGTGGGGAACTGGATCAAACTTTTCCCATGCACTTTTCTCATTCTTTTAACAAAAACATCATACATCAACCTTGCTAAGGGATGTGTCTGCCCTCCTCAAAGAGTCCTTGTCGGGACGTAACAGCTAGGTGTCTTCTACTCTCTAGGACGTTTTCTGTGAAGGTTTTTCCCAACAGGCTGATACTCCATTGAGCCTGTTCTTCACAGAAATAGCATCGCTACCCGACGTGACCCCACTAACTACAGTACGTACTCTGCTCTTGGGAAGAGGTGAATGATTTTCCATTCTTCTTACACTTAGACAAAGTTAGAAAAGCCAATGAGCCTTTTTTAAAAAAAGATATGTATTTATTATATGTGAGTACACTGTAGCTGTCCTTAGACACATCAAAAAAAAAAAAAAAAGCATCAGATCTCATTACAGATGGTTGTGAGCCACCATGTGGTTGCTGGGATTTGAACTCAGGACCTCTGGGTGAACAGTCAGTGCTCCTAAACATTAAGCCATCTCTCCAGCCCGCCAATGAGCCTTTTATGAGAACTCTTATCCCATCACTTAAAAAAAATTAATGCAAATTTAAAAATACAATGTTTCAGTTGGGCAGGCGAAATAACCAATAAGAACTAGGGATGGCGGTTAGGTCAATCTGCTAGACTCAATAGTTCCACAGTGTGTAAATATTCTATGTGCATACCACTATATCACTTTGATCTTAAAAGTATATACTGCGATTATTATTTGTCAGTATCCGAAGTAAATTTAAAACTGTAATAATGATACCATCCTTTGTCAAATTGCTGGCTTTATTGTAAATTTTATTATGGACATATATTTTTAAGCTGTATGAACTGAGTAGTGTTAGTAAGCAGTATGCTCTCAGACTGGGGGTCACATTAAGGTATTTTAAATGGCTTGGGGGGTATTTTATACCCAGGATAGAAAACTGAGCTATTGGTTTGGTGAGAAGCTTGTCAGAAAGTCCAAAGTTGGGAGTCAGAAGAGAAATATTAGTGTCCTTTACTGGGAGTCAGTTCGACTCCTATACCTAGTCTAGGACAACCTGCGGGTGCTATGCCAAACTCTAGCTTGGTATAAGTACTGGGAATAATTTTAACATCACAGCACAGATCTTTTTAATACAATGCAAATATAATTTTATAGATGGGAAATAGCTTAGCTACAGTTATCTGCTTCCCATTATGAATATATTTAAGTTTTGAGCACCCCCTTTCTTTCATAATATTCATCTTATCTTGTATTCGTTTGCATTGCCTAGATTATATTCACACCAATAATGTGTCTCTTGAATGGAAAGAAAAGAAAATTTTTGGTGCCTTTGATTTACCCTAATCTGTCTAGTTGGAACACGAGGGACTATTTTCTTGAGTGGATCCTGTATGGATCCATGTGGTTTCTGGGAATTGAACTCAGGACCGCTGGAATAGCAGCCAGTGCTCTTAACTGCTGAGCCATCTCTCCAGCCCTACATTCTGAATATTTGCTAGAATAATGAGGACAAGGGAACAAGAAATATATAGAAAAAAAAAAAAACCTGGTGCTACAAAATTTGTACTAAGTTCTATTTGATACCGTTGGAATATTGAAGTAATTGTTGATGGAATGAAATGAGTGAGGGTGACAGCAATATTAGAAGGTCACGGGAGTTTGTATCTGTGTTTGTTACTAACAATTTACTGGAGAGAGCTGTGGATGTGGAGCTGCATGGAAGCCTCCTTACCTCACCGCCCTTCTAAGACAGTGGGGGCAGCATAAGGATTGGTCTTCAACTCTTGTCTGTACACCCTCTATCCCTGTGTCTGTATGTAAGAGACAATGAATGTGGCCATGGAAGAATCAATGTCCTGGGAAGAGAGAGGGGTAGTATAAGGGCAGCTGGCAAGGGAAACTTCCCATACATGTTGGCAGAGTGGGTGAGTGCAATGAGAGAGAAACACACTGAGAAATAATTTGAGCGGAATTGATGTCTGAAAGTTGCCTGTTGCTATATTGAGTCCAGTATGAAATTACTGGTATGCTTACTGTAGCCAGAACATTTTTCTCCATGGGTACAGAGAATGCCACAGGGAGGAGATGGGAGGGAGCTTACCATAAAAAGAGACAAAAAAAGCTTTCCCCTGCTTCCCCCATCCCTACCTTCTATACACATGCAGTCTGGTAAAGCGTGGCTTACAATGCTAAAAGAAGCTTGGCTTCTGAAAGTGACTTTGAGTTTTGTTTGAGCGACTAAATTCAACCATACCCAGAGAACTAACCTACTAGTTAGTAGAATTAACCTACAGAGACTAGCATAAGAATCTCTCTGTTAGGGGGAGGGGGTATGGGATGGAGGTTGACGAAGGGAAAACTGAGAAGGAGGATAACATTTGAAATGTAAATAAGTAAGATAACCAATAAAAGAGAAAAAAGAATGTCTCTGCTGTCCTGTACTCTCCTTGCCACTGTCCCTCACCTCCACCCATTTAATCCTGTTTGTGACCTAGGTTGACAGCTGCTGACTGCCTTTGATTAGTGGTAGTTTCCAAATGATATGTTGGAGCCTTCTCTGCATTTGCATACGTAAGAATCAACCTCTGATTTAAGGTCTCAGTGTGGTTCTGAAGCTCGGTTTTATAAACAGTCTTATCGATGCTTAACTCACATGGCATTAAAAATCCACCAAATTTAAGGGTACAGCCAGCTAATTTTAGTAAATGTTTAGCAGATTTTAATCAGCCACTATCACATTCCATTTGGCTGCCCGCAGCCTTTCCCAGAAAATGACTGATGTAACATTATAGCTTCCTGTCCTCTTGTGTAATATCCTCCTATGGAGTAAATACCCCAAATTTTATTTTAGCGTAGAGACCAGCTTTCCCACACTGAAATAGCCAAGGACCGACTGAATCAGGTGCATCGTGTATTTTGCTCCAAATAGCAGCAGCGTAGATGAGATTTTTCTTAACTAGGAACTAAGACTAAAGTACTTGGCTTCACTTGCTCGGCAGAATTGCAGTTTATCTCTCTGTCTGTCAAGTATTTCGTTCAATTTCTAGCTACGCATTACAACTTGGCTCTTCAAGATATATGGAGTAATATTCTCCAACATCAGGCTTAATTTTAAAAACCTATGTGATTATGACATTTCTTCTAGGATGAGAAGTATTTACATGGTCTAGGTAGGCGTTAGAGAAGTGGTTTAAGCAGAGCACGGGGAAATAATGTATTACATGTAGATTTGAAACAGAATTTCACTCTTTGTGTTTTTATTCCACAGAAGAAATGTGAAACATGTTCTAGCAAGGCATAAAGCATTGCACTGGACCAAGTCCTACGTCTTACCGGAGTTCCCCTATGATGTCAAGTGCGTGCTGGCAGAGCAGAAGCGCCCTGACCACAGCATGCGGATAAGGATCATTGAGTTTCTCCAGGCAGACATGACTAAGTACCTGGAAGGCTCACTGTGAGTAACAGTGAGGAGGGAGCTGTGCTCAACAAACAGTAGAATTTGTTGGGAACCAAGTTTCCTTGACTTATGGGAGACATAGCGAATGGAAGTTCAGTATGTGCAGATTTAGGAGAGGGACTGGGGTTATTGTCTCAGTTGGTTAAATATTTGCTGCATAGCCCCAAAACCCATATTCAGACATGACTGTACATGCTTGTAAATATTGCTCTGGGAGGAATAGACATGTAGCTGCCTGGTACTCACTGGCCAGCCAGCCTTGTCTAACTTGGCCCAAGACCCAGTGAGAGACCCTGTCTCAACAAACAAGGTGGACCATGCAGGGGAGCAATGTTAACTTAAGGCCTCTATATCTGCATATAGAAACACACACATAAATACAGCCTCTGTGCACACACATGCCCCCACACATATACACACACAGGAGAGAGAATGCACACTAACACATACACAGTCACAACACACTCTAACACACATAAATACACATCATACATACACACACTAACACACATACACCACACATACACACAAACACACAGACACACAGACACACACCACACACACACATGGGAGAGAGAATGCACACTAACATATACATAGACATAACATCACAACATACACTAACACACATACACCCACACACACACACACACATGCACACATACACCCTCCACACACACAGGGAGAGAGAACACACACTAACACATAACACATACAGACAAATACACATACATACATACACACACACTCCACACATACACACACATCACACACATTACACAGACACACATGGAGAGAGAGTCAGGGACACTATGGTAAGAGAAAGCTTAGAAACCTGTGTGTGCTTTAACTGGGGGCTGCTGGAAATGAACTCCGTCTTATCTGTTGCGGTAAATAGGTACCCCACCACCCAGCAGTACAACGATGTGGTCAATGCTCTGCTGCAGGCTCACCCTTTCCTGGATGAGGACGGCTGTGGCTTTGTAAGTGACTATGTGGGCCCACCATCCCGTTCATCTCAATCCATTTGAGATAAGAGTTTTCCATTTTCCTCTCTGACTCTAATATCTTCATTTTCTTAATTTTTCTTTTATCTTTAAGGTTATAATTATATCATTTATTCCTTCCTTCCCTCAAAACCTTTTCATATACTCCTTAAACTTTCAGATTCATGGCCTCGTTTTTATTGTTCCACATTCATATTTATATATGAATATATGTTCCTAAATATGACTGCTCAGTCTGTCCACTGCTCTCATGTATATGCTTTGGTGGCTGTCCACTTGGTATTGAATAACCAACTGCTGGTCTTTTTCCTGGGAAAGATGATTTCTCCCACTCACAGAATTTCTTAGCTTATAAAGAACTACACAAAGCTTAGTTCTTTGTGTAGAATTGAATCTGTTTCTCTCTCTCTCTCTCTCTCTCTCTCTCTCTCTCTCTCTCTCTCTCTCTGTGTGTGTGTTTATGTATCTGTATCTCTCTGACTGTCCTTCTGTCCATCTGTTTGTCTCTGTCTCTGTGTCTCTGTCTCTGTGTCTATGTCTCTGTGTCTCTCTGCCTGTCTGTCTGTCTGTCCATCTGTCTGTCTGTCTCCGTCTCTCTCTCTCTCTCTCTCTCTCTCTCTCTCTCTCTCTCTCTCTCTCTCTCTCTCAGCTTCCACATGCACCTTCCTTTTTTTGTTCTTAGCACTCTCTTCTCTCTTGCCTTCGGCTGTGAGTTGCCATCTTTCTGTCCCTCTCCTAAAGCCATCTGAGAGCTCCTGTGTGACTGAAAGTGCCCAGAAGGAGAACACGGCTGCATCAGAGTGGTAGATGATGGATAGTTATTTGCTTTCTGATCTAATCATAGGAAAATTTTCTTGAAGCTCTTGAAGGCCTTGTCCTCCTCCTCCTCCTCCTCTTCCTCCTCCTCCTCTTCCTCCTCCTCCTCCTCCTCCTCTCTCTTCCTCCTCCTCTTTCTCTTCCTCCATTTCATGCTGTTTGGATTAGGTAGACTGTAAAGATGCTCTACAAAACAGTTTCCTGGTGTTTCTCCTTCAGGAGCCCCAGAGATTCTGAGTTAAATAATGTGAAGACAGATCCTGACACCAAGGCTTTCAAAAGGTTCCAGAGTCTGTAATGGAGAGCAGGGGATGACCCTTGCTCAAGCATGGGCATACAACAGACATTAGCATTTGTCAGGCTGGGACAGGAGGACCAAGAGCCTGGTGCCGTGTCAGGCAAAACAAGAGGGACATCTTCATGTGTTCCTTGTAACAAAGGAAATGGGCCAATGTTATTACACTATGCACTTAAAAAGCACTAAAATTGTAACAAAGAGTTGAATGTTCATGACAGGAAAGTATGATGTAAGAAACAACCATGAGAAACTGTAGTTCTGTGGACCTGAAGATATATTGCTACTCCTGTCTTTACTGCCAAACCCACTTTGGTAAATGTGGTTAACATGATACAGATCCGGTATCTCACTATCTCAACTATATACAGGCAAGGAGCTTCCCCCTCCCCCATCATTCTCTCCTTTTTTTCCTCTTCTTTCCTCTTCCCTTTCTATCTATCACTTTCCCATTTCCAGGTAAAGGCTTAATATAGATAAACAAGATCGGAAGATTTGGAATGACAGAAGGCCTTAATGTCTCTCGTTTACCTCCCCCCTAGCCCCCCCCCCAAACTCAGAAAAGATGTGGCATCACATATCTGGAAACAACAACTACTCTTGCTCACTAAGGATGCCACCATATTTTAAAAAATTGTGTTTCTGAATGTACAGTGTGCTATAAAATGACCCAATTTTTCCCTTACTAAAACTAAAATAGTGTAACCAAGAAACAACAAAAATCTAGGGTTCTGATATCTCCAGTCATAGCATCATGGGTAATAAATACTGACCCTCAGTGCTTCTTCTATATCAAGATACAATATAACATTGGCCTTCTGATCAGAGCCCTGGTGTACAGCATTTCAGGCAGGTCTCTATCTCTGTAAACCCCACATCCTCAGTTTCAGCCTCTGACACTGTGCTGTGTAGTCAGGAGCGAGGTGGTGCGTTTGTAGTGAACGTGAACAGATTGCTTTCGTGTCATCGTTCCCCATGTGAGATGAGTCTTACCTGACACATTGTTTCATATATTCCAGGGAGCATAAAGATACTTGAAAATAAATAAAGGAGAGTCTTTCCAGTGAGTCTTACACATATAAGCAAATTAACAGCTGTGTTTTTAAATTCTATTCTCTGTTTCTCTACCTGTCTCTCTTCCTCTGTCTGTGTCTCTTCCTCTGTCTGTCTCTCTCTTTGTCTCTTTGTCTCTTTCTCTCTGTGCACTCCTCCCTCCCCCTCCATCGTGTAGGTCCTGAAAATCAAATTCAGGTCATCAGACTTAGCTACTCGTTCCTTCACTTGCTAAGCCATCCAATTACATTTGGAACTACATCTATGGTTATTGGAGTGAGATTCCTTACAAAGTAATGACTAACGGCCCTGTGTGCTTCCGTGGACTCTTGCAAGCATTTAATCTACACATTTTCCCAGATACTATGTAAATATAATAGAGACGTGGAAAATAGCTTAGCAGTTGTAGCCTCGTTTGCACACCTAAGGATATGTGGAGGAGGCTGGTGCATAAATAGATATTTACCCAAACTCTCACCACATCTTTATATAAAGTTATGCTCATGAGAATTGCATGATGTAGAAAATGTCCAAGAACCGTGAGAGAGCAGCCTGTGGGGTGTGTGTGTGTGTGTGTGTGTGTGTGTGTGTGTGTGAAAGAGAATGAAGAAGAAAAGGAGTAGAAGAGAGATTTGGTTACTTTTAAAGCTGTTTTTTTTTAAACTGTCTTGAAATTTTTCAGATTTACACAGTGATTTATGTAGGTATTCAAGACCAAGATTTTTCTTCACACAGTTACATTTGGTGCTAGATAACTTCTAGTTCTCTGTGGCTCGAATCCTCATGAGCATCATGGGACAGTGAGCAGGACCCTTGGAGCCCACTAGGTGTGTGTGGCTTCCTGTCCACGCTACCTATAGCAAATGTCTTCAAATATCATGAATTTGGGGAGGAGAAGCAAGGAGCATTCACATACTATTTCAGGTTCATTGGCTGATAAGATTTTGCGGTATTTATCTTCTTCCTGCATGTTGTTTGTGGTACATGATTAGAAACAAGTTTAGAAACAAGTTACTCTAAACTTCTTTTTGCTGTTGTTATTGCTTTCATGGTTAATTTCACCATGTTGAGAACTGAATGCAGAGCCTTGTACACTTTAGGTAGGTTCACTACCGCAGAACCTTACCTTTAGCAAAGACCTTAACATGACAGTTTCCTCTATAGCAAAATTACTATTTTTATGCCCATGAAAATTAATAATAGTTCGCATAGTGTCCCATACACTCCATATTATGCATGGTATTTGATTCTTCTGTTTCTGGATTTTTTTTTCTTTCTTTCTAATTTTAGTCTCTTTGTCTCTTTTGCTTTGTTTTGTTTTCTCCAGTTTTTACTCTTTTGGTCAAGTTGTTGTGTTTTTGGTTTTTTCCCCTACATCACGTAAGATGATGCACACACTTTACTTTTCAGATGTCTCCTGAGGATTATATTTGGGTTTGCAACACAAGGCTGCAGACTATGTCATGTCATAAGGAGCACATGATTTCAGAATGATTAAGAAAGCTGCGTCTGTGTGGGACTTCTCACCTCCTTAGCTGGAGACTCTAGGAATGGGCGATGGCTGTGCTCCAGAACGGTTGTTTTCCACTGAATCCACCTACTCATACTGTTATGTGATTAGCTCACAGGGCAAAGCACAGAGCAGGTACTCACAACATAGCAGGTACTCATGTGAGTGAGTAGGCCCATGGACAAGCACACATGATTGATCGACTTGTGTTTGAGAGATGTGTGAGGAAAGGCTGGAGAGTTGTCCATTCCACGATCTCCAAGCAGGTGATGGCTATGGGTGCAGCAGAGCTCCTGTCCCTTCTGAACTGTAGAAAACACAAAGTGATCTGAACTAGGTCATGTCAGGACTGAGGAAAACCACAAGCTATCTACTGGTTTTGTGCTGTCGGTATAAGACAGCAACAGCAGAACATCCAAGCCTGGGGGATATAACAGAGCATCTCTGAGTCACTCATGCCTAGGAACTTAATCAAAGCATAAGGAAGCCCCAGACTGAGCCTGTGGAACGCCTCCATATAACTGGTCAGATGCCAAGATGCTTTAGGAATAACACTTTGTAAGTATCTTCCACAAGTAGCTATTCCCAAGATTCATGCTCTCTCTTCCCCTCCTCACCTCTTCTGGTTTTTAGAGAAAGGATTTCGTTATGTATCACTGACTGTCCTGGAACTGGCTCTGGAGACCAGGCTGGCCTCAGACTCAGAGATCCACCTGCCTCTGCCTCTCAAGGACTGGGATTAAAGGCATGATCTTATACCACTACCCAGCATCATTAAAAACAGTTTAGGAGTGTTCTCTCTATTTCTGTCTCTCTCTGTCTCTCTCCCTCAACTCAGTCAGCAAAGTGCTTGCTAATAAGCATGAGGACTCCAGTTTGAAAGTCAACACCCACGTAAATAGCATGATAACACATGCATTCTTACCATCTCAGTGCTGAGAAAGAAGGGACAAACAGATCCCTGCAGCAGGCCCAGCCTAATCATTAAGCCCCAGGCCAGTGAGAGACCAAGGTAGGTGGCTTCTTAAAAAAAAAACCAAAAAACCCTGATTGACCTCTGGCTTTCATATGCATGTGCACACATAGGATGTGCCCCTGAATAAGCAGCTACACACACAGACACACAGACACACAGACACAGACACAGACACACACACACACACACACACACACACACACATATGCACACATATGACAGGAAAGATCATGCTGCTCCATTTGGTAGCCGAAGAACCTAGGCTAAAGGAGTTACTTACTGGAAGGTATCTGGTTAGTGCAGAGTAGCTTTAGTACTGGATCTGAATCTTCCCAAGCTAGGCTACAGAGGTTTCTAAAGACCAAGGACTGCTGGGACTTGAGCCATGAGACTAGCGATGGCAATGGCTAGATGCCAAACCTCTGACTAATGTTTTCTTCTTAGTGGCTCTGTACGCTCCCAAGAAGATAAGTACACTGGTTGGGTTGGGTTCTGTTTGGTGTTTGTTGTTTGTTTTTGCTGCGTTTTGGTTTCTTAGCTCTAATTGAGGGACTACAGTTTGAACACAGAACTGTTGCAAGGATAAATCTAAAGATTGAATCATTGCTTCTATTCTAATACGATGAAAGCTATTTCAACCCTAAGGGTCACATACAAAGATCGTATTGTTCTACAGGACTATACGAAGCCCTTTAAAGACTGATTGGCCTGCTTTATTATTTTATACAGTTTTTATGGAAACGAGCCCTCAAGGATCGCTTTAAATATGTCCGAAGACCCATAGAAGACGATGAACAAGTCATGAGAAATAAGTGTAAATTTGGACACCGAAGAGGCCAGACAAGGAAGTCTCTCGCTGACATAAGATCTAACGAAATTAAAATTGTGCAGATAAAAGTAAACCTGAACCCTAAACACTCCGACAACCTCGGCTGATTAATGACGTGACGATAAATCGTAGCACGAAAGCAAAGCGAGATACCCTTTAAATGTCGCCAATAAAATCAACGGTTTGCATGTCTGACATAATGTTTCTTAAAGCTTGTCAGTAACCAAGATGTTAGTTAGTATACCTCTCATCACCATGCTCTTCACAATCTTCAAAGAAACTGGGGAAACCTTTTAGGCTCTGGGTTCCTGAACTATCTCTCTTCTTCTCATTCTGTACTGCACTTACAATTCTCTTTTCCTCTTAGTTTTTAGAATGTCTCAAGAGGTCAAACTTGCTTCAGATTCTTATCTATCCAAAAGTGAACTTGAACTGCTGATTCTCCCGCCTTTGCTTCCAAAGTATTGGGATTACAGACCTGCACCATCACACTGTCTTGCACTTCGTGTTGTGATCCTCATATTACTATAGAGAGCTATGATCTTAACATTAATTTAGATTTTTTTAAGTCCTAGAGATTGAACCCAGGGTCTTGTGCATGCCAGGCAATGTTCTACTGAACTGTGCTCCTACACCTAGAACCATTTTAATGCTCACATTAGGTGGTCCGCAGTCCCAAGGGTCTGGAGAGACAGATATTCACAAGCATGGTTACAGAGATCTATACTGGCTTCCCTCAACTGCTGGTTGAGAAGGCTTCCAACCCCAAGCTGTGAGTAGCTTCAAGCTGAGGACCAGGCAAAGCCTAAAGACTCCTTCTCCACCAAGGAGAGGCCATGTGAGCCTTAACAAGTGTTTTTAAACTACTCAGAGCCCAGATGTCCTCAGAAAAATATTTTCCTGTTTAAATTACTAATTGCTAACTATAATAAAAGATTGCTGTACAAATCTTAGGAACGCTGTACAAATTACTAAATATAGACATTGAATTTCTTGCCTTCTTAATTACATTTTCACTTTAATCTACAGGAATATTATAAATCCTGATTCTTTATACATTTATATTTTAAAATGTGCATGATGTAAGCATTCTATTTTTTCATCTGGTATATTTGTTTATTATTAATAGAGTAAACTCTGTGATCGGGTCAGTTTCCACAGTATTTTTCTAAGAACTCCAGTTCGTGGACATATGCTTACCATGTTTGTAAAACATGCATTCCAGCATCATGCACCATGTAAAGTTTCAGACAGAGGTTTATTGCTTAAATATTTTATTAAAACTGTAAATGAGGCTTTCATGTGCTGTCAGTTAAGATACTACTAATTATAGGTCTCTTTGACAAAATGACAAGACCACTAAAGGGTACCCTGAATTTAGTAAGGAAGATTTTTTAGAAATTTTACTTGTACAATTCCAGATACACGCTTAAACCACAGTGTCTGTGAAAGCACAAACTTGTAAGCACACACGTGGGAGGCTCAGGCAGGAGGGCAGAGAGTTCAAGCTTAGTCTAAGCTATAGATTGAGACATTGGCTTTTGAAAAAGGAGAGAAAATGAATTAAAATCATGATAAGATAGTTTTACATTTTTAAGAATGTTGCACATGTTCTTAAAATGTCACTCTAGAAAAGAACAATATTACATTATTGCTGTGTAACAGTACTCCTGGGGAGATTTCACCCCAGACAAGACATTGGTGACAGACTAAGTGCAGATACTATCAATGTCTAACTCGGTGAGCCAAGGAGTGTTATTGGGGCTACTTACAGGAGCAGAAATGGCTCAGCGTGGGTGACAACTCACCAAAGCCGGGGGTCTAAAGCTTATTGCACAATTTGTAAGCAGCTCATTGGGGTTGGATGGTGTTCTTTTTCGGTGGCTTGGATGGTCTGAGCCCCCTCTTTGTAGTTTAGTTCACCTGAGAGCCTTGTTAGCATGTCAGATGATCTCTGCTTCTCCCAGGTAGGTAAGCATATCTGGGCATTCTCTGGGCCATCTTTACCCTTGAGCCTAGTGAATCTGACCAGTTTCAGGGACTTCCTAAACTACTATGAATTGTATACTTCCTATCTCAGAGAGCTTCCTTGCAATATAGGATGTTTCACCTCTCCTTAGGACATCCTGCTATTTCCCTTCCCTATAAACATTCTGTTTTAAATATTTCACCTCCACTTTAACGTTGTATATGTTAAGTTTTTCTCTAAAATGGAAGGTTTTAACCTCAAGGGAACTGATGATAAGAATTGTGCATAAATTGATTTCCTCCCTCAAAAATCAGATTTTTGCTACACTGAAAGTGAAGTTCCTTTCTAAGTAAATTAAAAATAAGTTAATTCAGTTCCATACCCCCACTTTTCCTGTGGTTCATATCACATTGAAACACTTTGGAACTGATAAAGTTGAATAAATAGCAATTGTCCCCTGAGTTGAAACTTCATGTCTCCTGCAGTCAGAGGCCACCTTGAGAGGCACGAATCCCAATTGATGTGTTCCTTTAGTTAATATAACACCTCTGAGTTCTCTTTGTACATTGTCTCTTGTCAAAACACCTTAGAATTATTTGGAACTACAGTGTGTGTGTGTGTGTGTGTGTGTGTGTGTGTGTGTGTGTGTGTGTGTGTGTGTTTGTATGTCTGTGTGTCTGTGTGTCTGTGTCTGTATCTTCTCTTCTAGACTCTCAGTGGCGTCTACATTATGGGATGGATACCTCTAAGGCCTACACAGAGGCATTGATTTAAACAGAACAGGGAATTGAATTTTTCAGGACTGGGCTTTATTTTGTAATTAAACAGAGATATTTACTTTCCTGCTGTCTAAACTAAAACAGAAATTGGTTATATCTGAGTAACGACAGTTTTCCCGGGAAGGAAATCTCATTGAAAGTATTTACGTACTTTTCAAATGGAGCTGTAAATTACTGTTTCCTTAAAGTCTGGTGCCTCTCTGTACCAGATTTTGTCTTCTATAAAGTCATAAGCTTTTAAGGAATGAAGCACAGAACCCATGTATTTCTATATATTTTCCAGCTCCCGCAGTGATAAAAAATGAATAAACATGATTGTGGAAGTTGGCAGACCCTCAATACACTGGATTTATGTCATGGATTTTAGTACCTCATACTGATTGTCTAAATTACTTTCAATCACCACTTTGACCTTCTGATAGCTCTCTTAAGGTTTGAACATCAAAGGTGTTTGGTCTTAGATATTGTTGGGTAATTCTCATATTTTAAAAGTTTCTTGGCTGGTACAATATGTCCACACTATAGAAAAATAAATAAATCTCATATGCTGTAGAGATGCAAAACGTTAGAGCAGGCGAGAAGCAGGAAGCTACCCACACATTCTAAGGCAGAGAAGAGGGATTGGTCCCTTGAAGGAAGGGATTCAGGAGGCGAGGAGGTTGATTTGATTTGATTGGTTTTCTGCAGTTACTTCTTTCTTTGGTGATAGGGCACAAGAATGGATGGCGTCTCAAGCAATGAATGTGGGGTTCTTAGTCCTATCACATAAACTTCCATAATCCATAATCACTTGTGTGACTCTCGACAGAACCTCTTGTTCCTTGCCTTCTATGCTCTCATAGTTTGGCTCTGCGCAAACTATGCTGTTTAGCTATAGTGCTCAAAGCAAGAGCAGTACTGGTACCCTACCTGTGCATCTGGGGACTTGAGTGCCTCTGACGGTCCACTAAGAACATGCGCACCATAGTTCACTGTGCCAGGATTCTAAGCTCCATCTCCAGACCACTCCCTCAAGAAGCTGAGTGTTTTGCTGTCTTTAAAAATGTCTTTCCAACCTCCAGACCTCGTGTTGCTGCTTGTCTGGTCTTGTATCAGTACAGCAGTCACACCACCACTTACTAAGCATTTGACTTTTGGTGTCAAAAGAAATAAGGGAAAACAAGGGAAAGACTGAGAATAGGGAAGCGGTAGCCTGCCGTGAGGCTTGAAATGTGCCCAGATAATCCAGAACCAGATGATTATTTATAGTTCCACTATCTATGTTTCCTTCCCTTTTTAAATTAATTGATTATGAGTGTTCATGTAGATGTATGTGCTCGTGTACATGCCACGGTGCTTGTGTGGAGGTCAGAGAAGACCTTTGTGGACTCAGGTCTCTCTTTCCATCTTCATGACAGCTATAGGGAGTAGACCGAGGCCACTAGGCTTGTACAGTACACACTTCTGACCAATGACCCATCTCACCAGCTTGCTTACTCTTCTATTTAAATCTGTTTAGTTTCCTTTTCTCAATTGTATTTTACTGTATATTTCTTAGTGAATGTGCTGGTCACTCTTCTGTCAACTTGACACACACACACTAGAGTCATCTGAAAGGAGGGAGGCTCAATTGAGAAAATGCCTCCATAAGTTCCATATGTAGGGCATTTTCTTCATTAGTGATTGATGGAGGAGGAGGGCCCAGCCCATTGTGGATGATGCCATCCCTGGGTTCTATAAGAAAGTAGGCTGAGCAAACCACTAAGCAGCACCCCTCTGTGACCTCTGCATCAGCGCCTGCCTCCAGGTTCCTGCTCTGTTTGAAGTCCTGTCCTGAATTCCTTCGGTGATGAAGCCAAATTAACCCCTTTCCCCCAGCTTGCTTTTGATCATAGCGTTTCATCTCAGCGATAGAGACCCTGACTAAGAAGGCGAGTTCATATAAATGTGTAGAATCTCAAACCAGATGCTTTAACTTCGGTGACCGAATGTTGCTGGCATTTTCTCCTCCTCTGTTGTTCTCTTGGTCTCCTGTCATCCCACCCTGCATTTGTTACTTAATAGTTGTTACTGAACGCTTGTCAGCCATGCTTAGTGTAAAGCCAGTGTCTATTACCGGTGGGTGGTGACTTACTTCAGAATAAGGGGAAAAAGGACTCCTCTCCTTATCATCTGGTTCCAGGATGACTTGGTAGCATGTGGCTTCTCATAGATCTAGACTAGGACAGAGGTGCTGTATAGATGTGGAGCACTGGGACAGAAGCTTGTAAGCCCTGGCTAGCCGGAAGAACACCAATACCAACACTCTCTTGCTCCTGTACAGGCTGCTGAGACAGTGTGGAGAGGGCTGGAGGGATGAGCCCTGTTGTGTCTCTGTTGTCTGGCAAAGGGATAGATAGTGGTACCTGGTGCACCCAGGGACACTTGATCTTGGAGACCACACAATCTTTATTCGTTTTTAGGATCACTTGGAGAGCCTCTGGGCCTCTTTTAAACACCCCAACAAAGCCACTGGGATATACACACACTTTTAAAGAAAAGATTTGCTCATTTTATCTTCCTATTTTATTTTTGAGACAAGATCTTACTATATATCCTTGGATGTCCTGGAATTTGCTATGCAGACTAGGCTGGCCTTGAATTCATAGAGAATCTGCCTGCCTTTGCCTCTCGAGTTCTGAAATTAAAGGTGTGCACCCCTCTCCCAGCTTTATTATTTTTTTTATTTTTTTTTATTAACTTGAGTATTTCTTATATACATTTCAAGTGTTATTCCCTTTCCCGGTTTCCGGGCAAACATCCCCCTCCCCCCTCCCCTTCCTTATGGGTGTTCCCCTCCCAACCCTCCCCCCATGGCCGCCCTCCCCCCATAGTCTAGTTCACTGGGGGTTCAGTCTTAGCAGGACCCAGGGCTTCCCCTTCCACTGGTGCTCTTACTAGGATATTCATTGCTACCTATGGGGTCAGAGTCCAGGGTCAGTCCATGTATAGTCTTTAGGTAGTGGCTTAGTCCCTGGAAGCTCTGGTTGCTTGGCATTGTTGTACATATGGGGTCTCGAGCCCCTTCAAGTTCTTCCAGTTCTTTCTCTGATTCCTTCAACGGGGGTCCTATTCTCAGTTCAGTGGTTTGCTGCTGGCATTCGCCTCTGTATTTGCTGTATTCTGGCTGTGTCTCTCAGGAGCGATCTACATCCGGCTCCTGTCGGTCTGCACTTCTTTGCTTCATCCATCTTGTCTAATTGGGTGGCTGTATATGTATGGGCCACATGTGGGGCAGGCTCTGAATGGGTGTTCCTTCAGTCTCTGTTTTAATCTTTGCCTCTCCCTTCCCTGCCAAGTGTATTCTCTTTCCTCATTTAAAGAAGGAGTGAAGCATTCACATTTTGATCATCTGTCTTGAGTTTCGTTTGTTCTAGGGATCTAGGGTAGGTAATTCAAGCATTTGGGCTAATAGCCACTTATCAATGAGTGCATACCATGTATGTCTTTCTGTGATTGGGTTAGCTCACTCAGGATGATATTTTCCAGTTCCAACCATTTGCCTACGAATTTCATAAACTCGTTGTTTTTGATAGCTGAGTAATATTCCATTGTATAGATGTACCACATTTTCTGTATCCATTCCTCTGTTGAAGGGCATCTGGGTTCTTTCCAGTTTCTGGCTATTATAAATAAGGCTGCGATGAACATAGTGGAGCACGTGTCTCTTTTATATGTTGAGGCATCTTTTGGGTATATGCCCAAGAGAGGTATAGCTGGATCCTCAGGCAGTTCAATGTCCAATTTTCTGAGGAACCTCCACAATGATTTCCAGAATGGTTTTACCAGTCTGCAATCCCACCAACAATGGAGGAGTGTTCCTCTTTCTCCACATCCTCGCCAGGATCTGCTGTCACCTGAGTTTTTGATCTTAGCCATTCTCACTGGTGTGAGGTGAAATCTCAGGGTTGTTTTGATTTGCATTTCCCTTATGACTAAAGATGTTGAACATTTCTTTAGGTGTTTCTCAGCCATTCGGCATTCCTCAGCTGTGGATTCTTTGTTTAGCTCTGAACCCCATTTTTTAATAGGGTTATTTGTCTCCCTGCGGTCTAACTTCTTGAGTTCTTTGTATATTTTGGATATAAGGCCTCTATCTGTTGTAGGATTGGTAAAGATCTTTTCCCAATCTGTTGGTTGCCGTTTTGTCCTAACCACAGTGTCCTTTGCCTTACAGAAGCTTTGCAGTTGTATGAGATCCCATTTGTCGATTCTTGATCTTAGAGCATAAGCCACTGGTGTTTTGTTCAGGAAATTTTTTCCAGTGCCCATGTGTTCCAGATGCTTCCCTAGTTTTTCTTCTATTAGTTTGAGTGTGTCTGGTTTGATGTGGAGGTCCTTGATCCACTTGGACTTAAGCTTTGTACAGGGTGATAAGCATGGATCGATCTGCATTCTTCTACATGTTGACCTCCAGTTGAACCAGCACCATTTGCTGAAAATGCTATCTTTTTTCCATTGGATGGTTTTGGCTCCTTTGTCAAAAATCAAGTGACCATAGGTGTGTGGGTTCATTTCTGGGTCTTCAATTCTATTCCATTGGTCTATCTGTCTGTCTCTGTACCAATACCATGCAGTTTTTTATCACTATTGCTCTGTAATACTGCTTGAGTTCAGGGATAGTGATTCCCCCTGAAGTCCTTTTATTGTTGAGGATAGCTTTAGCTATCCTGGGTTTTTTGTTATTCCAGATGAATTTGCAAATTGTTCTGTCTAACTCTTTGAAGAATTGGATTGGTATTTTGATGGGGATTGCATTGAATCTGTAGATTGCTTTTGGTAAAATGGCCATTTTTACTATATTAATCCTGCCAATCCATGAGCATGGGAGATCTTTCCATCTTCTGAGGTCTTCTTCAATTTCTTTCCTCAGTGTCTTGAAGTTCTTATTGTACAGATCTTTTACTTGCTTGGTTAAAGTCACCCCGAGGTACTTTATATTATTTGGGTCTATTATGAAGGGTGTCGTTTCCCTAATTTCTTTCTCGGCTTGTTTCTCTTTTGTATAGAGGAAGGCAACTGATTTATTTGAGTTAATTTTATACCCAGCCACTTTGCTGAAGTTGTTTATCAGCTTTAGTAGTTCTCTGGTGGAACTTTTGGGATCACTTAAATATACTATCATGTCATCTGCAAATAGTGATATTTTGACCTCTTCTTTTCCGATCTGTATCCCCTTGATCTCCTTTTGTTGTCTGATTGCTCTGGCTAGAACTTCAAGAACAATATTGAATAAGTAGGGAGAGAGTGGGCAGCCTTGTCTAGTCCCTGATTTTAGTGGGATTGCTTCAAGTTTCTCTCCATTTAGTTTAATGTTAGCAACTGGTTTGCTGTATATGGCTTTTACTATGTTTAGGTATGGGCCTTGAATTCCTATTCTTTCCAGGACTTTTATCATGAAGGGGTGTTGAATTTTGTCAAATGCTTTCTCAGCATCTAATGAAATGATCATGTGGTTCTGTTCTTTCAGATTGTTTATATAATGGATCACGTTGATGGTTTTCCGTATATTAAACCATCCCTGCATGCCTGGGATGAAGCCTACTTGATCATGGTGGATGATTGTTTTGATGTGCTCTTGAATTCGGTTTGCCAGAATTTTATTGAGTATTTTTGCGTCGATATTCATAAGGGAAATTGGTCTGAAGTTCTCTTTCTTTGTTGTGTCTTTGTGTGGTTGAGGTATAAGAGTAATTGTGGCTTCGTAGAAGGAATTCGGTAGTGCTCCATCTGTTTCAATTTTGTGGAATAGTTTGGATAATATTGGTATGAGGTCTTCTATGAAGGTTTGATAGAATTCTGCACTAAACCCGTCTGGACCTGGGCTCTTTTTGTTTGGGAGACCTTTAATGACTGCTTCTATTTCCTTAGGAGTTATGGGGTTGTTTAACTGGTTTATCTGTTCCTGATTTAACTTCGATACCTGGTATCTGTCTAGGAAATTGTCCATTTCCTGAAGATTTTCAAGTTTTGTTGAATATAGGTTTTTATAGTAAGATCTGATGATTTTTTGAATTTCCTCTGCATCTGTAGTTATGTCTCCCTTTTCATTTCTGATTTTGTTAATTTGGACGCACTCTCTGTGTCCTCTCGTTAGTCTGGCTAAGGGTTTATCTATCTTGTTGATTTTCTCAAAGAACCAACTTTTGGTTCTGTTGATTCTTTCTATGGTCCTTTTTGTTTCTACTTGGTTGATTTCAGCTCTGAGTTTGATTATTTCCTGCCTTCTACTCCTCCTGGGTGTATTTGCTTCTTTTTGTTCTAGAGCTCTTGGGTGTGCTGTCAAGCTGCTGACATATGCTCTTTCCTGTTTCTTTCTGCAGGCACTCAGCGCTATGGGTTTTCCTCTTAGCACAGCTTTCATTGTGTCCCATAAGTTTGGGTATGTTGTACCTTCATTTTCATTAAATTCTAAAAAGTTTTTAATTTCTTTCTTTATTTCTTCCTTGACCAGGTTATCATTGAGTAGAGCATTGTTCAATTTCCACGTATATGTGGGCATTCTTCCCTTATTGTTATTAAAGACCAGTTTTAGGCCGTGGTGGTCCGATAGCACGCATGGGATTATTTCTATCTTTCTCTACCTGTTGAGGCCCGTTTTTTGACCAATTATATGGTCAATTTTGGAGAAAGTACCATGAGGAGCTGAGAAGAAGGTATATCCTTTTGCTTTAGGATAGAATGTTCTATAAATATCCGTTAAGTCCATTTGGCTCATGACTTCTCTTAGTCTGTCGACATCACTGTTTAATTTCTGTTTCCATGATCTGTCCATTGATGAGAGTGGGGTGTTGAAATCTCGTACTATTATTGTGTGAGGTGCAATGTGTGTTTTGAGCTTTAGTAAGGTTTCTTTTACGTATGTAGGTGCCCTTGTATTTGGGGCATAGATATTTAGGATTGAGAGTTCATCTTGGTGGATTTTTCCTTTGATGAATATGAAGTGTCCTTCCTTAACTTTTTTGATTACTTTTAGTTGAAAATTGATTTTATTTGATATTAGAATGGCTACTCCAGCTTGCTTCTTCCGACCATTTGCTTGGAAAGTTGTTTTCCAGCCTTTCACTCTGAGGTAGTGTCTGTCTTTGTCTCTGAGGTGTGTTTCCTGTAGGCAGCAGAATGCAGGGTCCTCGTTGCGTATCCAGTTTGTTAATCTACGTCTTTTTCTTGGGGAGTTGAGGCCATTGATGTTGAGAGATATTAAGGAATAGTGATTATTGCTTCCTGTTATATTCATATTTGGATGTGAGGTTATGTTTGTGTGCTTTTCTTCTCATTGTTTTGTTGCCAAGACGATTAGTTTCTTGCTTCTTCTAGGGTATAGCTTGCCTCCTTATGTTGGGCTTTACCATTTATTATCCTTTGTAGTGCTGGATTTGTAGAAAGATATTGTGTAAATTTGGTTTTGTCATGGAATATCTTGGTTTCTCCATCAATGTTAATTGAGAGTTTTGCTGGATACAGTAACCTGGGCTGGCATTTGTGTTCTCTTAGGGTCTGTATGACATCAGTCCAGGATCTTCTGGCCTTCATAGTTTCTGGCGAGAAGTCTGGTGTGATTCTGATAGGTCTCCCTTTATATGTTACTTGACCTTTTTCCCTTACTGCTTTTAATATTCTTTCTTTATTTTGTGCGTTTGGTGTTTTGACAATTATGTGACGGGAGGTGTTTCTTTTCTGGTCCAATCTATTTGGAGTTCTGTAGGCTTCTTGTGTGTCTATGGGTATCTCTTTTTTTAGGTTAGGGAAGTTTTCTTCTATGATTTTGTTGAAGATATTTACTGGTCCTTTGAGCTGGGAGTCTTCTCTCTCTTCTATACCTATTATCCTTAGGTTTGATCTTCTCATTGAGTCCTGGATTTCCTGTATGTTTTGGACCAGTAGCTTTTTCCGCTTTACATTATCTTTGACAGTTGAGTCAATGATTTCTATGGAATCTTCTGCTCCTGAGATTCTCTCTTCCATCTCTTGTATTCTGTTTGTGAAGCTTGTATCTACAGCTCCTTGTCTCTTCTTTTGGTTTTCTATATCCAGGGTTGTTTCCATGTGTTCTTTCTTGATTGCTTCTATTTCCATTTTTTTTTATTTAAATGCACTTTATTTTTAGACAACCCACATGACATGGTTTTTTTTTTTTCTTAAAAAAAAAAAAAAACAATGCCTCCACTCCAAATAAATCACGGTCAAAATAAAAGGTCAAGATGATATCAGTCCCATTTGTCCTAAGTCCTGGTGTTTTATGGATGGTAAGCAGCAGCCAATTATGGTGACAGGCGATAGATCCAATTTGTTAACATTTTTCCATCTCTAAGCCATCCTTAAAGAAAATCATGAATGGAGTCACACCATCTTCACGGTAGTCCAGGAGAGCAACCATGCCATCTGGATTCATGTTTTCACCAATAAAAAACTGGTAGTTATTGAAATTAGCAAGGATGTGCTTAATTTGATCTGCAGCTCCAGTCATACAAGGCTTTACCCTTTCTGGTTTCTGTTCTTCAAGTTTGCCCTTGAGTGATTTCATGTAGTCTTTGATATACTTTTTGTAGGCCTCTTTTGTGAAGATGGTTTCTTGTAAGTGATGGTTCATGACAATGTCAACACCGGTGACTACTGTGCTTTTGGTACCTTCGCCCTCCGGACCTTCAGCGGAAGCATTTCCACCAATGAGTGAATCATCGATGGCACCCTCTGTTCTACTGACCATCTTGCCCTCCACCTCCAGGCACAGCCCGTCCGCGATCTCCTGGATCTTGTAGATGTCGGAGAACAGCTCGTCATGGCTGATGAGGTCCCGGTAGATGATCATGGTGACGGCTGGGGACAGTGGCGCTAGCCTGACAGTGCGGAGCGAGCGCGGTGCAGCCGGAGCGGCGCTCGGGGGGGAGGGGGGAGCGGGCAGAAAAGCTCTATTTCCATTTTTAATTCATTCAACTGTTTGATTGTGTTTTCCTGGAATTCTTTCAGGGATTTTTGTGTCTCCTCTCTATGGGCTTCTACTTGTTTATTTATGCTTTCCTGGAATTCTTTCAGGGATTTTTGTGTCTCCTCTCTATGGGCTTCTACTTGTTTATTTATGTTTTCCTGGAATTCTTTCAGGGATTTTTGTGTCTCCTCTCTATGGGCTTCTACTTGTTTATTTATGTTTTCCTGGAATTCTTTCAGGCATTTTTGCGATTCCTCTCTGTAGGCTTCTACTTGTTCTCTAAGGGAGTTCTTCACGTCTTTTTTGAAGTCCTCCAGCATCATGATCAAAAATGATTTTGAAACTAGATCTTGCTTTTCTGGTGTGTTTGGATATTCCATGTTTGTTTTGATGGGAGAATTGGGCTCCGATGGTGGCATGTAGTCTTGGTTTCTGTTGCTTGGGTTCCTGTGCTTGCCTCTTGCCATCAGATTATCTCTAGTGTTACTTTGTTCTGCTATTTCTGACAGTGGCTAGACTGTCCCTATAAGCCTGTGTGTCAGGAGTGCTGTAGACCTGTTTTACTGTTTTCTTTCAGCCAGTTATGGGGACAGAGTGTTCTGCTTTCGTGCGTGTAGTTTTTCCTCTGTACAGGTCTTCAGCTGTTCCTGTGGGCCTGTGTCTTGAGTTCACCAGGCAGGTCACTTGCAGCATACAAGTTGGTCTTACCTGTGGTCCCGAGGCTCAAGTTCGCTAGTTGGGTGCTGCCCACGGGCTCTCTGCAGAGGCAGCAACCAGGAAGACCTGTGCCGCCGTTTCCGGGAGCTTCAGTGCACCAGGGTTCCAGATGGTCTTTGGCTTTTTCCTCTGGCGTCCGAGATGTGTGTGCAGAGAGCAGTCTCTTCTGGTTTCCCAGGCGTGTCCGCCTCTCTGAAGGTTTAGCTCTCCCTCCCATGGGATTTGGGTGCAGAGAACTGTTTATCCGGTCTGTTTCCTTCAGGTTCTGGCGGTGTCTCAGGCAGGGGTCCTGCCACTCCTGGGTCCTCCCCCACGGGAGCCCAGAGGCCTTATACAGTTTCCTATTGGGTCAGGGATGTGGGCAGGGGTGAGCAGTGTTGGTGTTCTCTTCCGCTCTGCAGCCTCAGGAGTGCCCACCTGACCAGGCGGTGAGGTCTCTCTCTCTCACCGGGTCTGGGAGCAGAGAGCTGCTGCGGGCCGGGATCCGCGGGTGTGGGACTTCCGGTAAACACAGAACGTGCCTGGTCCTAGAGGAATTCTGCTTCCGTGTGTCCCAAGCTCACCAGGTAGCTTTCTTGCAGCAGAAAAGTTGGTCTTACCTGTGGTCCCGAGGCTCAAGTTCGCTAGTGGGGTGCTGCCCACGGGCTCTCTGCAGCGGCAGCAACCAGGAAGACCTGTGCCCAGCTTTATTATTTTTAATTATATATATTAAGTGTATGTGAGTGTCTGTGTGCGGGTATGACCATGTGCAAGTATCTGAATTCAATCCCAATCAAGAAAGAAAGAAAGGAAGAAAGGAAGAAAGGAAGAAAGGAAGAAAGGAGAAAGAAAGAAAGAAAGAAAGAAAGAAAGGAAGGAAGGAAGGAAGGAAGAAAGAGAAATGGTTGAATAATATTTTGATTATCACATTATTCTTTTTTTCTATTGCTTCTGAAAATTTAAAAAAAACCAAACTCCTTTTTAGCTAGCATAGTCTCCAGCCACCATCTGGTGGCTCTAATGGCAGAATCATGCCCAACCTGATCAGCACTGGGAACGCCAGGCTTCCATCTTGCTTCCCTGTGACTTTTCTGACTCTCCTGGAGTGGTGGAAACATTCCTGAGGGACTGGCTGGTCCTTCCGGTCTGTGACTTTGTTCTGTAGCCAGTGAGGGAGATCTGTGAGGAGCACTGACGTGTACTAGAATAAAACTGCTTTAAAAGTGGAAAACAAAACATCTCCCTGCGTATAAACACATGCACTTTTCATTTCCCTTCCTAAGACATTCGTAAGGGACACTTCCTGGAGTCTGAAACATGGGAGAACCGAAGTAAACATTTGTCCCATCGGGATGTAAAATGCTCTGCCAACTATCGCGGTAGTTTATTGAGCGAGAGGACCGTGTTAAGTTATCGACACCGTATTTACCGTTCCTCTTTTCTTCCTGTTTATTTAGTATGTACACGCTTTCTGAGTATAAAGCTGGGAAGTGGTATTTCGTGCTACTCGGTTTGACCCAGAAATAAAGTAGCTTGCAAGTTGTGCCAAAGCCTGTCTGGGAATCCTTGCAGTGTCCCTGTGGCTGTTTCCTGTGGCAAGGCTGTTTGTTTCCTGCTGCAGCTGACACATGGTGATTGATTGCATAAGTACTCATTTTTATATCCTTCCCACAGATGTCCCTCTCTCGGTTCAAAACCAAACTAGACAGCATAAAATCAAGAAAAATGTTGACGGTTAACTGTATTCCAGATACAATACAATTATTCCCACCAGGCAGCTAATTTACCAATTCTGGGAAGTTTTACAAGTCAGCACTGGGCAAAGCTGATCGCTTGAGGCTCAGGCCTGCATGCTAAATCCGGTAGCTGATCAGAATGAAAAGGGAAAGCATCATTCCCAAATTCTACTTAGTGACCAGATCATTCAAAACAGGCACAACTGGGATTTGGATTGAACAACCCCCCACCCCGAAGTTCCAACGAGGCACTCTCCAACAAAAATAGAGCATGAAACACGGAGGTAATTTCTAGCTTTCTAAAAAAGGTAAGAAGAAGCATATGAAATTGACATCAGTATCTTTTACTAAGCCAGTTGCGGCTGCCATATTACCTTTTCGATGTGCGATCATTATAAAAATTAATGATATAGTCTACATTCTGCTCTTGCGTTTGAAATCTAGTATTACCAGCATGGCCATCAAATGAGACAGGCATGTTTAAGCTCATCAGAAGCCACGAGTGCCTAGTGCCTATCATGTTGGGTCCCTCAAGTCTATTTAACCTTGGGGAAAAGGTAGAGGAGAAGAGGGTGATGCTCGATAGAGAAGCGTAGCAGCAGACATTTTTTACACAGTGCAGTAGAAGTAGAGTATACCTGAAGGAGAATGAAATTTTAAAAATATGATGTTTAAAGGGTTTTTTTTTTTTGACCATGAAAAGATTGTTTTACTCCTTGAAAATATTCTCAACAGAGAACACTATCAGAAACAAAGCTCTTTGACCTTTCAGAAATCATTATGCAGACAGAGTGGAAATTACTGTGAAATTATGAGATTTCTTTTAGACAGCGCACGTATTCAAAGTTTAAGTATGATTTAAGAACAAATTACGAATTGTGCAAGTTCAAGTGTCTTTTCAAATGTTATAACCCATATGCAGGCTTCACTCGTCCTTATGAAGGAACTCTCCTACTACGGAAGCAAACTCCAGCTTTAGAAAAAACACACGGTGTCTTGAAAAGAGCATACCTTACTGGAAAGCTCTGAATTTGCCCTCTGTGATTGTTAGTCGGAAAAACAGAAGCACTTCCGCCTTTGTAGAGAAGCCAGGTCACGTTTCCTTCTCATTGCCAACTTCTGAAATAAAAATAGCACTACTTTTTAAAACTACTTCATGCAATCTGTCAGTATAGCACGAGGTCACATTATATAGACAGCACTGTAACGAGGTTTAATGTCTAAAACCGTGAACTTTACTACTCAAAGATGATACGCTGTATGTCAGCTGCATGACAGTGGTGTCCTTGATCTTATCAAGGTATTAATGTTCACACAATTGTCATTCTAAATTGTATGTATGTAGGTATTTTGTCTGCTTGATCATCCATGTACCGCATGCATGCCTGACCCTTGGAAACCAGAAGAGGTCATTGGTATCGATACCTTGGCTTTGAAGTTACTCAGGATTGTGAGCTGCCATATGGGTGCTCGGAATCGAATTTAGGTCCTCTGAGAGACCAGCTCTTGACCTTGAAGTCATCTCTCCTGCCCCAATTCTGTCCTTGAAGCTGGATCTCAGGTAGCTTGGTTTAGCTTTGAGTTCCCTGTGTAGCCAAAAGCTGAGCTTAAACTCTCATCCTCCTGCCTCTAGGTTCCAAGCGCTCGGATGGCAGATGTGTGCCACCACGCTTGGCTTCTAACAAGACACTGTCTCTGCAGAATCATTCATTCAGATCGCAGAGTCTAAAATGAGAGTGTGTTTATTAAAACTCAACTTGAGTTTATTCACCTTCGAGAAAAAAGAAAAGGTTCAATTACATTTGTTTTTAACCATTCTGTATTTTCCCCTTTTCAAAAGTAGGCTCAATGGTCTGTTGCCATCTAATTTAGATACAGTCATCTTCTCATTTCTGTCCTAGCCATCGGCCTAGACTTCAGACAGCTGGCACTGAACCCTGAGGGGTTCAGTGAATCCCCAGGGGTTGTAGAGGCCACTCCACAAGTCCCAGTGCAGTAAAGGAAGATCCGCTCTGTCTGAATCTAGCAGTTCGCTTTCTCATTAATTCATGATGACTCCCTTGAGGCCACCGTCCTGGAGTGTCCTTTCCTGTCTCCCTGAGCAGGAGTGGTGTCTTTATCCCTCATACCGTCTTCCTCTCCCTTTCCATTTTCCTTGTGAGAGTACATCCCACGTATTCTTTATGAAAGACACCTCAGCTGCAGTTCTGTAAGAATCCAGTGGGGCTCATCCCTGAATTCCCTTGTCTAGTGTTCACTGCTAAGGAATGGGTTTAGGGAACAAGAGAAGCAGGTCTACACTAGCAGAAACATCCAGAAAATCTGGTCATCTTAGTGTTTGAGAAACCAAGACTGATGGAGGTCTTTGTCCTAAGGAGAGAGACCTGGACCAACCAATTTCTAAGTTCCTTTGAGCTCTGACAATGTCATTAAAAATACATCTAATGTCAGATAAATCTTTCAAAGGGGAAGAATATTGAGAACTTAAATTCTGATGCACTCATTTAGTAAGGAAATATACCCAATCTGGTACCTAAACCCTAACCATGGCTAGTCCCATTAGTCGATCCAATAGGAGCTGCCTAGATATTTCAGCATCATAATAGGTAAGGGATGTCATAATGGGTAAGTTCATCGTGCATAAATGTGAGTATCATTAACATCAAAATTTTATTATATTTAAATAGTAGCAAGCCATGCATATAACTCAAGTTTAGATTTCATTTTACTTAAGAAATACTTTCTATATATTTGAGAAGATATAAAATAATGTGCAGTGTGTGACAAGCACACAATATATGAGACAAAATGGGCACCAAGATTGGCATTTAGCTTACCACTAGATAGCTGCTGGTACTAGATAATTGCATGGACCTGAGTTTTCCTCCCCTCCCCCAGCACTCGCCTTGCCAACATCACGGTGTTTGGAAGTAACCATGCCTTGGATTTTATGTTACCCTTTATCAGGTTTTTAAGACGGTGATTTCCATGTCATCTATGTATGGAATGAATTACTGTTTCATATGACTTATTTTTGAGATAGATAGGAAATCATGATATGATGGAATTGGATAACTTCCTTTTTTCCACTTGCTGTGATGTCTTTGGGATACAATCAGGCTGCTATTTCTTTCTTTCTCCACAGGTTGAGTAATCTAATGTGACAGGGAATCCCATTGTCTCTGGATGCTTGCCTACCCATCATCCTCTGACTTGTGTCTGGTTTAGTTTTAGGACATATGCAGGAACTTTTGCCAAAGACTTTTGCACAGGGCAGGACTGCTGGTTTATAGATTGTGCAAATCTGCAACTTTGCAAGACAGGGTTACATTGTTTTCCTAAATGATTGTAGACATTTGACTTCCTGAGCAAGACTTATTAGATGCCTTTTATACTCAAACCTGAAAGTAAATTGTTTTATTAGTCCTGATTTTCATGGTAATTATTCATGAATTGGGTATTTCTTCATATATTTCTAAAAAGTTTACATGTACTTCTCCTTGAAATTCCTGTTCATAAAGGTCTGAAGGAGCTGAAGGGGCTTGCGACCCCATATGAACAACAATGCCAACCAACCAGAGCTTCCAGGGACTAAGCCACTACCCAAAGACTGACCCTGGGCTCCAACTGCATAGGTAGCAGTGAATAGCGTAGTAAGGGCACCAGGGGAAGGGGAAGCCCTTGGTCCTGCCAAGGATGGAACCCCAGTGTACGGGATTGTTGGGGAGGGTGGAAGGGGGAGTGAATGGGGAGGGGAACACCCATATAGAAGGGGAGGTGGGGTTAGGGGGCTGATGGACAGGAAACCAGGGAAGGGAATAACATTTGAACTGTAAACAAGAAATACCCAATTTAATAAAAATGGAAGAAATTCCTGTTCATGCCCTTGACATTTTTTGTCAGCTTATTAATTTGCAAAAATCATAAATACATATGTATTTTATGAGTATTTCACTTATATGAGCTTTATCAATTATATCCATTGTCAGTATCTCCTCTCAGTCTGTGTTTTTTCTTTTAAACATCTTTCTGCTTGTGTTACGACATAGTTGTCGTTTTAATGCAATTATGGTTATCAGTCTTCTCACTTTTGATTTAGTTCCTTCAGAAAACCTTTTTCCACCTTGAACTGATAAAAATATTCTTTAATTTCCTTTAATTAAAAAAAAGTTTTGCCTTTAACATGAAAGTTCTTAGATCATAAAGGACTCTTTTTATTTTGTGAGCAAAATAATGCTGTGTGTTTGTGAGACAGCCCTTCTCCTCTCCCCGGGGACCCGTGGTGCACCTTTGCTGCTCCTAGTTCTGGTCTGAAAGTGTCTTGTACTCCGTTGCTCTGTCCAACAATAGCTGCATTCTTTGAGTGTGCATTGAGGAACATCTGGATACCTTCCACTCTTCTTATTACATTGTTATCATAATAATCTTATTATTGTTTTCCAGAGGAGCCTTATCCTTGAATTTTACAGTGTGTATGTGTGTGTGTGTATTTATATGTGTGTGAGTATGCGTGTTTGTGTGTGTGTCGTGTGGGGGGTGTGTGTTGTGTGTGTGTGTGTGTATGAGTGTGTGTATAGGTGTGTGTATATGTGTGTGAGTGTGTGTATGTCTTGTGTGTGTGTGTGTGGTGTGTGTGGTGTGTGTGAGTGTGTGTGTGTTTGTGTGTATATGTGTGGTGTGTGTGAGTGTGTGTGTTTGTGTGTGTGTGAGTGTGTGTATGTGTGGTGTGGGGGGATGTGTGTGTGGTGTGTGTGTGTGGTGTGTGTGTGTGGTGTGTGTGTGGTGTGTGTGTGTATGTGGTATGTGTGTGAGTGTGTGTGTGAGAGTGTGTGTGGTGTATGTGTGTGTGGTGTGTGTGAGTGTGAGTATGTGAGTGTGTGTGTGGTATGTGTGTGTGAGTGTGTGTATGAGTGTGTGTGTGAGTGTGTGTGTGGTGTGTGAGTGTGTGTGGTATGTGTGTGTGAGTGTGTGTATGAGTGTGTGTGTGAGTGTGTGCGTGTTTTGTGTGAGTGTGTGTGTTTGTGTGCGTGTTTTGTGTGGTGTGTGTGGTGTGTGTAGGGGTGTGTGAGTGTGTGTGTGTGTGTGTGTGTGTGTGTGTGTGTACAAGCTGAAGGTCAGAAGACATCTCTCTTGAATTGGCTCTTTCTTGACACCTGCTAGGATCCAGAAGTTGCCATCAGTTTATCAGTCCTGTTCATCAGCTGAGCCATCACACTGGCCCACTCTTGGGCTTTATGTCTTTTGTGAGTTTTAGGATTTGATCATCAAGATACTAGCTGGTTGTGCTCTTGATAATTATATCTTTTTTTTTAAAAAAAATTATGTATGCATTTGTGTCTGCATGCACGTCAGTGCACATGCATGCAAGAATCCATAGAGCCAAAAGGAGGCACCCAGATCCTCTGCAGCTTGAGTTACAGGCAGTTTTGAGTTACGTGACACATGGGTTCTAGGAACAAACTCTGTCTTCTGAAATAGGAGTCAGTGCTTTTTAACTTCTCTCTACCACAGATAGTTTATGTATTAACGGGAATGTTGTCGAGTCTATATCGTTTTGGAAACAGATGACTTCTTAAAAGCTGACTCTAACTGTAAATAGCCAACCCCTACATCTATTTATAACTAATTTTCTTCATGCACGTCTTGAATGTCTTTTTATAGATTTATATTACGTTACATTACATTACAGTAAAGGCAATTTATTATTATTTTTGAAATAGTAAAAATATTTTCTAGCTGAGTGAGATGGCACATTACCTGTAACTGCATTACTTAACCACCTGGGTTAGGGGGACTGAGGGTTGGGGACCAGCCTGGGTTACATGGTAAAACTCTTTGATGGAGTTGGTTCTCTCTTCCATGGTGTGGACTCAGATTGTTGGCAGGTGCCTTAACCACTGAGCCATCTCTCTGGCACCTGTTTCTCGTTCCTGGTCTCAATAGATAGTCGAATGATATAGTATAATATATAACATTATATAATTTAGTATGTTTGATATGACTATGATTTTAAGGAGCATCATTTTTTAAAACTTCGTCATTCAAAAACAATGCTAGCTTGAGACCTTTTTGTTCAATAAATATAATTTTTTAATTTACCCTTTTACTTTGATGAATATTTTTCTGTAAATAATAAATGTATGTGTAACTATATGAAATGCTTTTCGACATTATTGGAAATGATTCTGTTTTTCACTCCAAACTGCCTCAGATACTGTGTAATATTTATGTATATTTGGACAGGCCAAGTAAATTATGGAGCTTTTAAAACATTACATTTCTCTCTTCTGTCTCAAACCTTTCCATAACAGTGGCTCCCAAACTGGGTTTTAGCAAGATAACATGTGAAATACTATGTGGAAATCAGTCACATTTCTCTTCAGGTTCCTAGTTCCTTTGCAATGTCAAACGGACAGTGCTTCCAGGGATAAGCCCAAGTTAGTGTCCCTGGTTCCTGGTATTTTGACCTAATTCTTCATTTTATTCTGAATTCTCCTCTCTCACACTGTTCTTTTATATTTGAGGATCACATCAGAGAGGCATTGTAGAATAGCTGAGCTCTCTCTCTCCTCTCTCTCTCTCTCTCTCTCTCTCTCTCTCAATTCTCAAGCAAACTTTACATAAATTGTGAGCATTCAGCTTCAAAGGTTAGGTAGAATTGAGCTCTAAAACCCTTCCTTTTCTTTGTGGAACAATTTTTATCTAATAAAATTGAGTAAAATGGGAGAAGCTTTATTCTAAGCCATTCTAAATTACATTTCTCTAGGAATTCACTTGATCTATGTCTGGCTGGTTCTACTGAGCTCACAGGCATAGAGGTAGACACGACGTCTCCCTAACATCTGTAACATTTGATGTCAGAGCCCACAAATTCTTTGGTCTTGTTCACTTACAGATGCCATCTGCCTACATCCTGGTGAGCTAGCCTGTTTGTTAGCTTCCGTTCAAATGTCCTTAACTGAGTTTCTCCAAAGGAAATTGATAGAAAGTTTTCTTTCTTTCTTTCTCAAAGCTGTCTTATAAGTTTTTACCAGTGGTGTGTGAGATATTCTCTAACTACTCCCAACCCATCAAGCATATAATGACCAGGAGTGATATAGTGGCATACATACAGATTTATAGGCACACATACATACCCACAAATAAAAACAAATACAATTTTTTAAAAAGAGCATAGATTAGAATTTCATTGTAAGTAACTATTTAATTTGTTTTCATAAGTGACTGCCCCTTAGTTAACCATGTTCAAGGCCAAGTGAAATTACATACATTTGGCAACACACAATTAGGTATACATCCAGAAGACGGACATGCAGCCTCTCCGAGAGCCGGGTTTTCACGAAGTTTTCAACTGCCCCGAAACATGAGAGCCACTGACACTTTGAAAATCTTTGACAGGAAGATTCTGTTTACCTAGACTCGGAGGTGGATGACACATTAACTGGTTCCAGTGAGCGTAGGTGAAAACAGACAGGGACTGGAGAGAAGTTGACAAGAGGATGAGTCAAACTTTGGAAATAAGAAGAAAGATGATTGGGGGCTGAACACCTCTCAAGGACATTCTTAAGATGGTTTTTTTTTCTCACATGAATAATTCCATTTTGCACTCACATAGACAGTTAAGACAGTATGCTCAGAACTCTTCCCAAGCAATATTTTTTTCTATTTCTTTCATAACATCAAATCATTTCTTAAAGTGTCTTAGTTAGTTAGGGTTTCTATTTCTATGATGAAAGACCATAGCCAAAAGCCATTTGGGGTGAGAGAGGGCTTATTTGGTGTACACTGTAATATCATAGTTCATCACCGGGAATATGGAACCTAGAGGCAGGAACTGAAGCAGAAACCATGGGCTGGCTTGCTCAGTTTGCTTTCTTAACACAGAACCAGCTTCCTAACGGGTGGCACTGCCCACAATGATCTGGGCTTTCCCACATATGTCATCAAGCAAGAAACTGCCCTCTGCAGCTTGCCTTATGGGCCAACCTGAGAGAGGTGTTTTCTCAACTGAGTCTCCCTCTTCTCAGATGAACTCAGTTTGGAACAAATTGAGAAAAATCAACGAGGGCATAAAGTGACCTTAGGGCTCTGCTGTTCTGTCATTTCTTGGAGTCGATGTGCTCCAGATATAGGAGCTGAGCCAGAGCACTGGCAATCAGGGATGGGACCCAGCAGTTCGCCCTGACCCTTCATCACCTCATAAACATTAGTGTTATCTCCATTAAAATTCTTTTAACACAAAGTTTAGCAATTAAAAAAATCACTTATTAGACTGTCTAAAATTTCAGGATATCACTGGGGTGTATGGCCATGACAAAAGACAAGTATGGAGTTAAGATTTAGGAGGAAGGAGAAAAAAATTAAACCCCTCAAGTTTCCAGAGGCCCTTTGAGGTGCTGTTCTCCTTTCTGAGAAGCAGCTTCAACAATTCTCTCTTAGTTACATTAAAGTGGTGCTGTGGTAGGAACCGGCTGTCTCAGTCCACCCAGAGATGAGGGAGGAGACGTTCTGGAGCCAAGGTGTTACGATTGGTCAGCAGAAACTTGCCAATGTGTGCAGCAAAGGAAAATGTTTTAAGGTGTGGAGAAAGGGCTCTCCCACCACTGGTGTCACCCACTGGGAGTTTGGTGTCTGTAAGCATCTGCATTAAGGATAGTAGTGGACCTAACTGGTGCAGAGTGAGAAGCATGGAAAGAGAGAGGTGAGAGAAAGCCTGTGAGCTAGGCTAAATCTCACCAGCATGGTGGATTCTATTTATACAGGGGTACATAAGCCGTTATGGATTTTTTTATGTCTCACTACCTTGACAGTCACTTAAATGACAAATGCATTCAGTGGCTAAGAAACACACCCATGCACACACAATAAGTCTGAAATGTTGGGAAGGCTATTATTAGTATTATTAGCATTTTTAGTATGCTGTGTTACAAATAAGTAAATAAATGTAGATGAAGAGAAAATTCTACCCTGTGGTAAATAGAGTGCCAACTAATAATACATTTGGAAAAGACAGATAAGCCAAATGCCCCTTGGCAGTAAAGACACCAACTTTTGCGTCAACGGGTATTCGATCTGGTCGATGAAGTTAAGTGAGCTGGCCAGGTGTGCTGGCACTCCTCGGTAATCCCTGCACTTGCAGGGGACAGGGGACAGGGGACAGGGGGCAGGGGGCAAGTTGGGACAGAGTCCCAAGTCATTCTGGGATGCATAGCCTCTCTAGCAAAACCTCCCGTCAAAAGTCCAACACATAACAGAAAGTCATTCTCAAATACAACACAGTTCAGACATGGAGAAGTGGAAAGAGCTGGTAGATTCCAGCTTAACCAACTGAGAAAAGTTATTATCTTTGAAGGAAGTGGCTGCCCATGCCTTTAATCCCAGCACTCAGGAGGCAGAGGCTGTTGGATCTCTGTAAGTTCAAGGCCAGCCTGGTCTACAGACCTAGTTCTAGGACAGCCAGGAACATAAAGGAGCAAAGAAAACTTATACCAAAAAAAAAAAAAAAAGACAGAAACAAAAACAAAAACAACAAACAAAAAAATAAAAGGAAAAAGAAAGGAAGGAAGGAAGGAAGGAAGGAAGGAAGGAAGGAAGGAAGAGAAAAGATAGTTATCTTTAACATAGGGACAAATTCCCATTTACTTTTCCTGATCCTTACTTCAAATGCAGAAGCTCTAGGGAAATATCACACAGAGAGAAAAGATACTTACTGATGAACCACTTTTCAAATCTGAATGAGCCAGAAAGTTAGATCCCCCAAACTTAAATGTCTTTGTACTTAGGAAAATTAAGGGGCAAAGGAGCATCCTGTCTATAGTTTGTTGTTAGTAGGACTCCATGAAGGGCATCCGTAAGTTCTATTTATTTAAACTTTAATATCAACTGGAAATTATATCAAAATAAAGGAGAAAATGGGCCCTGGGCCCAGGGAAGAGGCTGACTTGATCTTCCTCACATTTTCCTGCCTGTGTAGTAAGAGAGCCTTTCCTAACACTCAGCTCAGCTCCTCTCCTCAGCTCTTCAGCAAGAGCTGCCTGACCAGAGCACTGTACCCTGATGAGGATGAGTCTCAGCTTCAAATGCCTTAACTTTCAGACCTTGATCAACTTATGGTTTACTCAAATATCTAAGGACCCATGAGGCTCCATGGTCAACATTAAATGGTACAGTCTCAGAGACAGTGGGGACAAAATTAAGTCACATTGGTGTAGATGACTAGGAGGTCTGGTGTCCTCATCAGTCAACTAAGGAGGAAGGGCAGTAGGGGTGGAATTCTCTGGGAGGCCAAATTTAGAAACCTCTAGAAAATGTAGGCAAAAGTGGTTTTGGATTCAAGAGGCTTCTATTGGATTTGCTTTAACTTGGAGTCCTGCTCCTCTGCACATGTATTGTTAAACTCGTCTTCAGTCTCTTAAACCCATCCTTAGGTCCTAAGATAGGGTATTTTTCAAGAGCTGTTTCTGAAAAGCCAGGAGTGTTCCAGGTTTGCCTTTTGCTGGACACTGCTAAAACATAGCTATCCTAGCTTAGTTTCTGTTGCTGTAATAACACAGATCAGAAACAACTTGGAAAGAGTTCATTTGGCTTACAGGTTGCACGGTCCATGATCAGGAGAAGCCAAGGCAGGAAACCTGAGGCAGGAAACCTGGAGCAGGAACTTGGAGCAGAAACCTTTCAGGAACACTGCTTCTAGCTCGCTCCCCTGGCCTACCTTTCTTATACTGTCCGGGCAGGGGCCACCATGGACCTCCAACATTGATTAGAATTACGAAGATGCCCACAACCACCCCCACATGCCAGTCTAATGAGATCCTCTCTTTCCCTGCTCCGTCTAGATTTATGCCAAGTTGAGAAAAATAAACCACAATGACAACAATGTGGTTTATAAAAAGAAATGTGCTGAGAATTTTATGCACATACATGTGCATATCAGTATACATGTGTAATAGACATTTTGTGATTTTTCATTTAGTAGAATTTATATCCAAAGTTTTCATTTGTAATCTATCTTATTTTCCATTCTGGTATTAAAAATCAGACAATTCTATAAAATAGAACAAAAGTTTCCCTAAGTTTTTTCTCCTCTTCCTCTTCCTCCCCTCCTCCTCTTTTTCTTGGGTTCCAAGACAGGGTTTCTCTGTGTAGCCCTAGCTGTCTTAAAATTCACTCTATAAACCATGATGACCTCAAACTCAAGAGATCTGCCTGCCTCTGCCTCCTGAGTGCTGGGATTAAAGACCTGTGTCACCACCGCCCAGCTCTAAAGTTTTAATTTTATATCTAATTTTTTTATTTAAGTTTTGTTTGACTGTTCACATCAGACTTCTACTCTTTTCCTCTCTCAGCCTGCGTCCACTACTAAGCTACTAAAAACTTGGGACTATATTGTGTTATTCATGGAAGCTTAGTATAATATTAACTAGCTACCCACACTCTGATATTGGAAAGATAATAACCTTTTCTTGTGACCTCAAAGATCTATTTCTCTCTTCCACCAGATGTTCAGAGAAGTTTAAATTCTTACAAAACAGATATTTATAAGAAAACAAGGCATGTCCTGGAATCCTACTCCGAAAATATACTGGCTGCCTTTTCAGCGCTGGACAATCCAATCAACACTGCACTGCAAGAGAAGATGAAACCGTACACGGACGAAGGGGTGCTGCAGTGTTAGTGAACCCCAGGGTGGGGCAGGGAGCGGGAGCGGGAGAGGGGTCTCAGCCATTTCTGCAACTCCAGCAGAAGAGCTTCATTACACTAAGTGCAGTTCAATGAGACAGGAAAAAAAAATCAGATGAGGGAAAGAAAAAGCCTAGGTTAAAAAAGTACATTCATTATAAAATTGTATTATGGGTACTGGTACCTTTTGCTTTTATTTTATTTATTTATTTATTTTTTTTTTGGTTCTTTTTTTCGGAGCTGGGGACCGAACCCAGGGCCTTGCGCTTCCTAGGTAAGCGCTCTACCACTGAGCTAAATCCCCAGCCCCACCTTTTGCTTTTATAATAGAACCAAGATCAAACACTGTAAAATCTGACCAATGGACACAGCACAGAACTCTTGACTTTGCTGGCCCTGGCCTTGCAGGTAACCTGAAGTTTTGAAGGGTTCATTAGAAACTCTTGGTTAAAAATGGTTGTGACAGTGAAGAGATGATCAGATTAAATGTTTCCCGGGCAAGCATGAGGATTCGTGTTCTGGATCCCAGAACCCATGTCAAAGCTGGGCAGGTGTGGCGGGCATCTGTAAATCCAGCACTAGGGAGGCAGAGGCAGGATCCTGAGGCAAGCTGGCTAATTGGACCAGCTGATGTGCTAGCCCTAGATGCAGCCGGTGACCCCAGCCCAGTAAATAAGTTGAAGAGCAATGGAGGAAGATGCTTGACGTCAACTTTGGGTCTCCACACACCGCATACACACCAACACACATGTGCCCACACATGTAAACATGTATACACATGCGTACATGGACCACCACATACACATGCAAAAAATTATTGTAAAAGACTCTTCCAAGAAGACTTGTTTCACACAGTGGAAGGTGATGATAATTTAATGAAAAGCAAGCTCAACATTTTAATAGTAGCTTTTTGTACAGTTTTCACAGCCCCCCCCCCCAAAATACCGGCCATTTTTAAACCTTGGATGTGTTTGCTTTGAAAGATATGACGATGACTGCCATGTGTTTGCTCCTTCCACATGTTTTTGGGTTGAGCCCAGCCTTTTTGTCATTGTGAATGAGAAGGTACGCAGTATGTTTATGGCCACTCATTATATATGATTCACGTACAAGGTGAGGGGCCTATGTCAGTCATTTTATTTTATGATTAGGCTAAACTGTGACTAGCTTACTTACTGTTATATTGTTTGGCATTCAGGCAGGCTTTATCACTTAGCTGTTTCACATATCAGCGGTAATGACGGCTTTCCCCTTTTCAGGTGCATGTGTCCAGGCCTGTGTTGGAAGTTACAAATCCTTTCTTCGTCAACAGCTTTGAATTTTCTCTGTATCTGAACAAAGAGAAGCTCACGAAGGTGGATGACTGTGTCACAGCTCTGGTTGCTTTGGTGGCTGCTTTCCTTGTGTTTGGCATCGAGTGTCCGAGAAGACTGTCCCAAACCTTCAACTTCCTAGAGATGTTGATCTTTTGATGTGCAGAGTCCTTGGTTTCCCTCTTTGAAAGGAAATCAGATCTCAACCTCCGATCACTGAAGAGCATCTGAATGAACCCTCCAGGGTGATGCAAACTTCACAGACAACTGCAGCTTCATTTTAGAATAGCCTTAGAGGTAGGGGTTAGAAATATCATGTCGTCCCCAGCATCGGTGAATTTTGGTAGCCTCTCTCTCTAACTTAGTTACTTAAGTTCTTTGCAAAGTTCAGTAATAAAATACTACTTAAAGGCTCTGAGTCTGATCTGAGGTCAGTAGTTAAGGTTTTTCGTTCAACACTGTCACTTGTACCTGGCATAAAAGACATTATGAGGTAAAACCCTCCCAGTCAGGGTCAGACCCTGAAGTTAACTCAGCGTGACCCATGAGTTGAACAGCCACCCTTTAGTTTCTTTGGTTAGAACATTAGTTGGAAACACCTTGAACTTGAATATTTTAAAGAGATATATAGTCCTCAATTTCTTACCCCAGACAGCCTGTTTGGTCTGAAGTATGTTGGTTTCCCTCAACTAATACTGAGTGAGAGAGCAGCTGCCATCTTAGGGTATCCTCCCTGGAAGGCCATGTTGTTGGCACAGGGTCTGCAGACACATTTATCTTTCAGGGTTCTTTCCACAGAGACAGTCCATGCTCAATGGTCACCGTGAAAATGTGTTTGCTTATTCATGAAATGGTGAGACAGTACTTCTGGGGTAACAGGGCCCAGGCACTCTTGTTTTCTGAGGACTTCCACAGGGGGAAAAAAAACCTGTAAAATAGTAGCTTAAGGCATGCCTTGATATTATCAACAAAATATCACGCTATGTCCTACTTTTGAAGGATGGGGTGGAGTTGGGGTTGGGGGGAGTCATTCTGGATATTGTGGAGATTTCAATGTGTTAACACTTGTGACACAATCAGATAAGCCTGAGTCATTTCATTAATTTAAAATGTATTTTATTATTTGTAATAAAGTAAAGTAACCCCCTTACAAACTTTGTATTACTCAAATGACCCCCTCTAACCCCTTGTTGAAAGACTGCACAATCTGCCTTAAATTGAGATATACCAGTTCCCAAGGTTCTTTCCTTATAGGGTCTACAGTCTCTGTGGGAAACTGAGTATCCCCACTGTCATCAGGCTGTGCAGGTTGTGTATGGGGTTGCGGGTGAGCTGGACTCTCAACCCCAAAACAACAAGTGTCAACGTGGTAGAGTCATGCCTATCTCGAGGTGTATATCCCGGAGCCTGGTTTGGGACTACCACTTTGGAAACTGAGCTTTGCTTGACATACACTGTCAACTTTGGGATGAGTCCACTGAATGCAGAAGATGATGCTGTCTATGGTAAACCTGAGTCTGAAGACAGGTTTTGTTGACTTCGAATGGAATAGCATGTAGTCACTGATCAATCCAGTGCACCATCCCACCCCACCCCTGCTCCACCCCCCCTCCCTTTGTTCTCCTCCTAAGCCTGCTTCTATTACTCCAGGCATCATCGGCACTCTATATTTTCTCCGTTAACACCGGAAACATGTCCCATCAATGGGACAGTGAAAGGATCACCTGCTTGAGGAACAATGAATCCCACACCACCCCAGGATGATCAGTGCTTCCCTTTTCTTTCAGCAGAGCATACTGCTCGGAAGTGAGATCTTTAATAAAGATTTAAAAATCTCCTTCATTACAGCATTTGCTTTAAATTAGAAAACATTATTAATGTAGGTGAGAATTACGTGAGCTAAAAAAGTGATCTTCAAGGGTTTCTTTTTAAACGCTTATCCTACCAACTAAGTACACAGACAAAAATACTCAAACTTTGAGTCATTAGATTGCTATACTGTCCCCCTGCCACATGCCTTTTCTTTCTAGTTCGTGTGTGTGTGTGCGTGTGTGCGTGTGTGTGTGTGTGTGTGTGTGTGTGTGTGTGTGTATGCACCAGGGGTCCATTTCCAATAACACTGTATGTTTCTGTATGACTACTCCACTCAATCCCCTTTTAAAAAAAAATCAAGCATGAGTGTTTGCCTGCATGTATGCCTATGTACCACACATGTGCCTACTCCATGGAGGCCAGAAGAGGGGGATTGGATCCCCTTGAACTGGAGTTACTGGTTAGCGAGCTGCCATGTTTGCACTGAAATTGAGCAAGTACTTTTAACCAGTGAGCTATTTTCTAGCCTCACTACCTTAACTTCTTTTGAGCCATGGCTTCTCACTAAACTTGAAGCTCATGAATTCCCTGGGCAGTGAACCTCACTGGAGTAGTAGGTATACCTGGTTCTTCCATGGGTGCTGGAGATACAAACTCAGGGGCTCAGGCTATTGTGACAGATACTTTAGGAACTGAGGCATCTCCCCAGTCCTACAGTAAGTTTAACGCTTTTGTTTACTTGTTGTTTTGTAGTCAATCAGATCAAACCCAGGGTCTTGCAAATGCCAGGTAGGTGTTCTAATACTAAAATACAACCAAGCCTTACATTAACTTTTGTTAGATATGAAATTGTTCCTGTTTTTTTTTTAACCTCTACTAAATAACCTCCTTAAAAGTTATACATATATAAAAAGAATCTGCAATTAAGATTTTATTTCATTCATATCACATGTAACAAGTGCAAGTTAATGTACAAATACTGACCACAACAAAGGGGGAGGGGGAGTAACAATAAAAAGCTCATTTAGCAGATTCATGCAAAGAAATGAAGAGGACATTGCAGATGTCACGGACCCTGTTTACCTTGAATCATGACAAATGCAAAGGACTCCTACTATGGCACATCAAAGGAAGTCCTACATCAGAAAAACATTAAAGAGTTCATGGGAAGAGGTGGGACCTTCCCCCAGAGTTCCGACAGCATGCTACTAAACTTTCTATTTTTAAACCAGTCCTTGAGTAAATGTCTAATCGTGGGATTAGAAAATACATCCAAAGACTGACAAAATATCTTACCTTCCCCTTAGAAGTGCACGCTTACAAAAGAAACACTGCCAGCTATGAGTTTATAAATAACCATGGGCTTTCATTTAAAGTGCATCCAGATACTTAGAAATCAAGGCAAAATATTTTTTTTAGGAAAAGGTATCTTTCACCATTGGAGGTTTCCGAAGAATGGCTTTGGGAACCACTTTCTCGATCTGTGAGCGAAGAGAATTCTGTATCTGCAGATGTGACAGTCACACCAAGTCTGTGCAGTGAGACCCTTGCTCTGCTTCTCAGCTCACTCTGAGCAAATCCTCTGGGTCTGGAGGACATGTAGGACGGATGGGAGCTCTTGAAGGATTAGTGTTTCCAGACAAGTGAGTCCTTTTCAGTAAAGCACCAGCCACTTCCATGTCATGTACATAGATGCACACAATAACTTCACAAATCAAATTCCTCGTCAATATCCCTTGGGATATGAAACTGCACAATCCTCCAATGCCAACTGCTGGGAACATGGGCACCATGACGTACCAAACCAATTCTGTCCAGATACGCTACCTCCTTCAAATCTAAGTAGGTTTATATATTTTACTCTTCAGTTCCATTCTTTTATATACATCTTTTTGGTAATAATAACAGTAAAGATGCTGGTGAAAAGTACTTTGTTTAACAATTCATGATGCGTGCAAAAGTAAAAACATGGATTCAAGGAAAGGTAGTATTTACAATTCTTCAGTCCCAACAGAGGTTGACACAGTTAGGCAATATCACAACTCACAACGTTACACTTGGCTAATGCTGCAATTCCAAATATGGCACAGGGTGAACATGACTGACACGAGTCCCAGGCTAAACCCAGCCAGGTTCAAAGGATTTGGTTTAGGTTGAGATTCCGTTATATAAAAAGGTTTCTGAAAATATTGAAAAAAAAAAAAAAGAAAGTGTACATGAAAGAGACTCCGACAATGTTTACAAAATGCCAAAAGTTCTGATTTTTGCCCCATCCATAAATAACGAAGCCTCCCTCTCCCCACCCTCCTCCCACATCCAAAAAATTTACAAAGGTTAAGTTTAGCTCGGTGAGCGGAACCAAAGGTGACTGCTGTTGGCCAGTTGCTGGTAAGAAGCTTGGGCATTCCCTAAGAATGTGTCTGCAGCTGGAGGGACCCATGGGCCCTGTAGTGCTGCCCCTGGGAATTCCGAAGACTCCTCACTCCAGAGCCGGAGCTGTCCTTGTGCTTTGAAAGAACATAATGAGCTATGAAGCAGAAGCCGATGGTGCCAGAATTCACCGTCTTCACAGTTCGTTGTGGGAATTCTTCTCCGCGGCTTTGAACATCAGAATAGAATTGAAAATTTTGAGAGCTGGGCCCAGCTTAATGCTCATAATTTTAACAATGTCTGTCTGGGTCATCAGTAAAAATGCTTCTCCATCAATTTGCTGAAATAAAGGGGGGAAAAAAACAGAGGAAAGTGGATTAACCAGATGGGAGCATTGTGGAGATATTCAGAGCTTTATGCTGTATGCATCAGCTGAGTTCTATACAGCAATACTAACACGGCATACACAGCAGGTCATGAACACAACATTCCTGACCCATGGGTCTCTTTTAGCTAAAACCACACCTCCAGCATAATAAAACTCAATTATCTGAAATCGTAGTCCACAGGAGAAGGGAAGTTGGCCATACTTTCTTATAACTTAAAATTGTGTGTGTGACTATGTGTGTGACTGAGCAAGCTGTTTTATGTGTGAGTGGTGTGTATGGGAGGCCAGAGTTCCAATTTTGCATGTCTGACTCTATGGCTTTCCACCTTATCCTTTGAGAAGCATCTCTCACTGAACCTGGAGCTGGCCTTTCCTGCTCACTGCTCTGGCCGGAGTTGCAGGGATCCCCCGCCTGTTTCTCAGTGCTGGTTTTGCAGTCATGAGCTGCCATGCCAGGTTTTCTATGTGAGTGGTGGGGATCCAAAAGTCTTAATGTTTACGTTCCAAGCCTTCTTTCCACAAACCTCTTTGTATTCTTCTGAATTAGGGACTGATTAAACATAGTGTGGTTGGTTTTATTTATTTATTTATTTTTAGTTACGGAACATAATAATGCTTTCAGACACAAAATAATTTGGGCAAAGAACCAGTTATACTTGAACACCTAACAAATTTAGCCTTCTACCATGAAGGAAAACAACGAGAAAGACAGGCGTGGCCATAATCAGACCCCAGAGACAGAAGAGAAACAACCAAGAGTATGGTTGGAGGAGCAGCTGTCAGGCAAATGCTTCTGTTCTGGGCCCCTTCGAAGATGAATTTCTTATTCATTACAGAATAAGAAGCCACATGATGAAAATGAAATTTGGTTTAGTGGATGACAAACAAAACAGGTTTGGTTTTTTTTTTTTTTTTTTTTTTTTTTTTTTTTTTTTTTTTTTTTATGACTTTCAGCCTTTAGGGAACTACCTGGTCTATGACACATTCATTTCTCCTTCAGTTTCCCTATTTGGAACTAAGAAGTGGCACATGCTTTGTTTTCTGGTTAAACTGTGTCTTCTTCAAGTTCTTTTGTTCTTTTTGTTTCATTTGTTTGTTTTTGAGACAGGGTTTCTCTACATAGTCCTGGCTGTCCTGGGACTCATCATGTAGACTAGGCTGGTCTTGAACTCACAGAGATCCACTTGCCTCTGCCTCTGGAGTGCTGGGATTAAATGTATTACACTACCACGCCAGGCTGAAAATTTTTATAAAGAATTATTTTTATTTTATGTGTATTGGTGTTTTGCCTGATAATGCATGCCTGCGTACCACATGTGTATGAAGGCTTTGGAAGAGAGCAGAGGTGTCTGATCACCTGGGACTGACCTTAGAGATAGTTGTGCACCTTCATGTGGATGCTGGGAATCTACCCTGGGTCCTCTGAAAGAGCAGCATTGTTAACCACTGAGGCATCTTTCCAACCCCTTTTGCAAATTCTTATCTTGAATTCCTAAACTGTAGCTGCTCAGAACTGGGGCTTGCTCATAATTGGGGCTAACTGGGAAAGAGCATCATTGCAACTTTAAGTAGTAATTGGCTAAGTTAAGGTTACACAGGTGAGCTGAGCTTTGGGTCCAGGAGGAAAATCTGGACAGAGACAGACACATAGGTAAATAGAAAGAGAACTATCTATAAGCCATAGGAGAGGCTAGAATAGAACTTAGAGGCTGGTTTCTAGTCTTGCTTTAGAACTGTAGAACAATACATTTCTACTATTTACGATACTATGATGATTTGCCATGGTAGCTCCAGAAAGCTACTACAATCCTGAATTCCCCAGAACTAACTAACTACTAACTAACTAACTAACTAACTAACTAACTAACTAACTACAGGCTTATTTAAGAAAGTAGCTGGTTTGTTTGTTTTATCTTCCTCACTCCACTAAATGTAGAAGGATAAAGGGTTATTGAAGTGGCTCACTGGAAAAGCTTGACAACCTGAGTTTCCGTTCTGGGACCCACACGGAAAACAGAACTGACTGCCCCATGCGGTTCTCTGACTTCCACCTACATTCTTTTACCAGAAGAACAAAATACATGGAATACTGGAGATAATGTGGGGCAAGAGGAACTGGTACCCAGGGCTGGCAACAGTGCAGACTGGTGCTGCCATATTGAAAATCAGTGTGGAAGTTCCCACAACAGAGCTAAAAATAAAATCATTCTAGTACCCAGCTACGAGACCCTTGGGTACAAAAAAGGACTCTATATCCTCTTGGAGACGCTTGCAAATCTATGTTTATCGCTGTTAATGTCTATATGTCCATCAACAGTATAATGGGAAATTAAAAATACTGGACATACATACAATGAAGTTTTAATTGGCCACAGCAAAAGATCAAATTATAAAAACTTCAGGAAAAACAATTGGGTCTGGAAATTGCTATATCAAGTCAAGCAAGTATCCTAACTCAGAAAGCTGAATACTGTTATGTTCTCTCATACACAATCCTAACTTTTGGTTTGAAGAAGCATCAAGGAAGCAGGACAGGAAGGGTCACAGACCTTCTGTGACATGGGGGCCGAATAAGTAATACTGGGGGCAGAATGGGACAGTGGAGGTGGGCGTGAGCAGGGAGATGAGGAGACCCTGTGTGGGGAAGCATTACCCAATAGTGTATATGAAAAGGCCACAAGGAAACCTGTTACATTGTATACTAATCTGAAATAAATGGATACTTTCTTACACATATCACTGAGACACAGGTGAGAGGTAAAATGCTGTCTAGAGCACTACTCTATTCTGTGCATTAGATGGAGTTAGTGTTGATATTGTTAAGATGATAGAAAACACTGCTAACATCTTCCTTTGATTTATTTTGGTGCTACAGACTGTATAAGAACATAATGCTAAGTTTTGTGGGGGGAGTTTTATAAAGAGTCTAGGGCTCCTGTGTGTGATTGTGAAATGCTTTGTACCAGCTTCCCTTTGGAGCTTCTGTAAGACACTTTAATTCAAGTGGTTAATGCTGCTGCTTGTGATTCAGCTACACAATAAATGTCTACTTGGATGGAGCGCATCTTCTCCTGCCTGTTAATTTAGCACATTTCCCGGTTGATGCATCCTGGTGGTTTAATCCCATCAAGAAACATATTGCAATATAGTGGGGGACTTACTTCATCCTTAAACACCTTTCCATGTTCTTCACATCCGGGCAAACTCTGAATGAATTCTGACACCTGTCAAGAATAATACCAAAATTCCAAGTTTAAAAATAAAGGGAAGTTGGGATCCATACATTGCAGGTTCAAAAATATTTGAACCGTAGAGTTAACGCAATTTCCTCGAAGTAAAATTTCTCTCATAGGGGAAACAAAACCCTGAAAGATTAAACACTACCCACAGTCGAAGCATTTATCAACACTCGAGATGCCAATATCCTTGCAGATGGTCCAGCAGACAAAATATGGTAACGGAATCAAATAGCAGAAGCAAACATACCTCGTCTGTGCTCCACTTGGAAACTCGACTCGCCGGGATCCCAGCAACAGTTGGAAGAAGCTTGCTCTGTTGCTCCCAGCGCAGGGGCAGACATGGAATTGGAGGCTTAAAGGAGAGAAATACAGCTGAGCGCCTCTGGGCCTGCTGCTGGGCCTGCTGCTGCTGGGTTGGCTGGGCCTGCTGGGCCTGCTGCTGGGTTGGCTGGGCCTGTTGGGCCTGCTGCTGGGTTGGATGGGTCTGCGGGGCCTGTGGGGCCGGCTGGGCCTGCGGTGCCTGTGGGGCCTGCTGAGCCTGCTGGGCCTGCTGCTGGGTTGGCTGAGCCTGCGGTGCCTGTGGGGCCTGCTGGGCTGGCTGGATCTGTGGAGCTTGCGGAGCCTTTAGTGCCTGCTGAGGTGGCTGAGTCTGCTGTACGCTGGGGGTAGGCTCTTCCCGAACAACTGGTAAAAACGGCAAAAAAAAAAAAAGAAGGAAGGAAAGAAAGAAAGAAAGAAAGAGAGAGAGAGAGAGAGAGAGAGAGAGAGAGAGAGAGAGAGAGAGAGAAAGAGAAAAGAGAAAATCTGTGTCTGAAAGGTACTTGCACAGCCGAGTATCATGCATTCCACTGAATAAAGAAATCAGGGAGGTGGACCGTGTCACGCTCCCTGAGTAATTATAGTCTGTGACAATGTCAACCGCGATAAATAAACGATACGTTCAACTTACGCACGCTGTTGACAGCTATTACAGATTGCCCAATGGCGTCTCTTTAGTGCTCAAGGTAACTTCGCCTCAGAACAGAACTCTGTTCTTCAAAAAAATCCTGCTCTGTTCCCCTGTACATTAGATAATGGTCCCAACCTGTGGCTGCTACAACTTTGCTTACAGGGCGCTGCTTCTTCTGATTTGTCCCAGTCTTGGTTCAATACAAGTTAGTTATCGTATTGCCGCTATACAGTCATCAACTGTTTAATTTTTTAACAGTTAACTGAGAAAATAGACAACCCCATAGGCTGATAAAAAGTATCTATATTATACAAAGAACATCAACAAAAAATAGTTAACAGCAAAGGAACAAAACAACAAACCCCAGGCAACAAGAAGACAAAAATCCGACTAATAAATGTACCAATGGAATGAGCAGACAATTTACAAAGGAAAAACTAAAATAGCCAATGAATGGGAAAAAAACAAAACAAAACATTCAATCTCATGAGGCATCAGAAAGATGCAGGCCAAAAATGTATTGAGATTCCATCTCATTCTGTGCAGAGAACCGGTTATTAAGGAAAAGAAAACAAAATAAAAGAAAACCTAGGCACAGTGTGGACAAAAAGAAGCTTTTAGACCCTGTGGTGAGAATCAAACTAACGCTAAGGACTCAGTATGGAGCTTAATGAGGCCCTCATGCTGGGTCTTACCCAGAGGACACCAGGCAGGCGTTAGAGACACTGGTGCACTGGTGTTTACTGCAGCACTCTTCCCAGGAGCTAACCTCTGGAACCAACCTGGGTGTCCCGCAAAAAAGGAGGGGCTAAAGAAAATGTTCCGCAATAACTAACTCCAGCAAGCACTTGTTCAAGTGATCTTCTTTTCATTTTGTGCTTTTATTTTTACATCAACCTGATGTTCTGTTTAGATCCCAAAACATGCTTGAGGCAAGTGAAGCCAGCAGTACTAGAGAAGATGTGTGGCACGAACCAAAGAGAACCTCTTTGCAAACCTAAGATCTGACGTTGGGCGGGTGTGCGATAGAAACTGGGAACACAGGCTGCAGTTGAACCCGTGTCATTGCAAGCTCCTAAGTATCTGGATCCTGAGCAGGTCCTGGATCCCTTCTCTTGTTTTCCACGAGGGGGAAAAAACAAACCAAGTTTATCTCTAGTAAAATGTGACTGTTGTTTTCCAGTCGTTTCTACTTATTTTCACTCATGCTGTGGTGCAGAAGAGTCAAGCCCATTGTCCCATGGAGTCTAGATCCTTCTCTGCCATAGAACTATATCCCTGGGCTACTGTGCAGTTTTTTGTTCTTGAATACTTATGGCAATAACCAACAATGACATGGCAATGTGACCACTACCTTTGGCTTCGGCGGATGTCTTTACTTCATTTTCTTTTTTCTTTTCAGAATCTTCTTTGACATTATTGGCATGCTGGTCCCTGAGAAAAATAGCTATGTCAGTATTTTAGGACAGAAGGATTTTAAAGCATTTCAGATCAGCATCTAAGCAACTTTTTGTTTGTTTGTTTTGTTTTTATGTAAAGACTAGTGAATGGTACCACTAAATATTAAATAATTAAATTCCACCATAAAGCAACTGACACCAACGGCAGATATAAGACCACTTTTTTCATGGTCACTTAGGAGGGTTTTTTGATGGTGAGAATTCTATGAAGATGAACCACTCAGGAAGACAGGGCCACTACATATTCCAACCATAGCTTAGAATACACGTTCAGGAGAAATAACACTTGTTCTCATTGGTAAGATTCAGAAAACCATAATAATGTCTGAAGTCTCTCTCATGTATTTAATTAAATCACTCTACGTTCCTCAGCTTTGAGATCTGGGGTTGAGGCTGAGGCTAGCCCAATAGCATGTATCCCAACACCGGGAAGCTTTCCTGCTCAGTCAATTCCACTGAAATGAATTCACCTCTTTTTGAGCCGGAGTGAACTGACTCTTAAATAAACAGGCCTTGACTACCCTAAAACGGAAACAATTTATTTAAAGGTTTAATTTGAAACTCCGACCCTGAAGCTAAGGACAAAATTTGGTTATTTTAAAATAAGGAGCTGGGTATCTAATACATACACTTTTAAAAATATAAATTTATGGGATTTAAAATTGTTCAGCCTAATGTATTCCAGTCTGAAGGTCACAACAAAGCAGTGTACAGGGTTGTAATGTGTTATCTTGCTGTACAATGTAGAGCCTTGGTTCTAGGTTTCAAGAACAAGACAAACACAATTAAACAGGTTAGTCTAACATGAAGGGATTCTTAGTTTTATTGAAAAGGTACAGCTTTCTCCCTTTGAAACTCTGATGTAGTAACACAGCCATCAGATGAAGCAAGCAATAAATGTTCGCTACGTTTTACAAAGATTATTTTCAAGAGTACACAGGAAATCTCATTTGAACCTGAGCTCCTGGCTCAGTTTCTACCGAAACATCTTGTAACTGCTGAAGACTGGCACCTATTTGAAAATGAGGAGGAATCAGTTTTTGTGCAATGCAAATATTTTCCCAAGACATTCAGAGAACTCGGAATGAAGGCTTTGAGGAATCCACTTTCCTTCAGAACATCCTGAACCTGTTTAACCTAGTACTGTGGCAGTTCACCAGCTAGAGGTTCTCACGGCACACGAAGAGAACTGAGGGTTGATAAAGGACCTGAGCTATTGACGGAAAACCTTGTTTGCTCCAGTAGAGCAGTCAACCACAATTACATACACCTGTAATCCCAGCTACTCAGGAGGCCAAGACAGGAGATTTACATTGTCGAGTACGTTCAAAGCCAGTCTGGACCTGCTTAGTGAGACCCCCATCGTCCTCAAAAACCAAAACCAAAACCAAACCAAACTTGCAAAAGAATGTGAAAATAGCACACCTGGGTGCACTTGGCTGTCAAGTACACAATCCCTGGTACTACAAAAATAAGCAAACACAAGATAAAACACCCCCACGAACCAGGCACAGTGAAGTGGACTTTCTAATTACCACACGTCAAAGTCAACTTGCTATAGGCTAAACTGACTCAAATTTCTAACTTGCTTGTACTAAGCCAGAAATAATACTTTGTGTCTACAAAGTCTATCCTAATATCTGACTAGTAAAAAAAGAGTAACTTGGCCTCTATACTAATATTAGGAAGAAATTTCACACTATTGTGAAATAATTTAAAATTATAGAGTCAAAGAATTAATTCGCAACTTCTAGCTCTTGTAGGAGCTAGGAAGTTAGAGCATAGGCAGTAAAGCAGATGGACAAACAGAACCGTTGAGGTCACTGAGGTTAACAGAACTGGACAGTGAGGGCATCCAGACAAGAGAGAGGGCCGGTCAGCACTCTTAGGAACTCTGGCTGAGCACTGATAGGTTGGATAGTCTGTAGCACTTCTGGGCTAGGTCTGGTATTTTATACAATGAACCATAAAAACATCATATCTACATATTTACAGGGACAAGGACATAACCAAGTCTCTCCGACACCAAGAATCTATAATTAGAATCAAACTCTTTAATGCTTACACATGGGTTTCTCAATGATCGCACACCCCTGGTTCTGGGACGCTTTGTGCTACATGCTCATTCTCAACCTGTCCTTCCTCGAGAAAGCTGGGAAAGGAGACTGCCTGCACGTGTCGTTCCTAACTACCTTACAATTTATTATTCCTCTCCTCTACGAGGTGAGAAACCCCTCTATCCCAATTTCCGGTACTCTGATAAGTTTCTTCCTGTATACAGAGACAGAATTCTCATTGTAGAATTCCCACTTTCTGGGCAGAAATCTCTTCCTGCCGGCTCCCGTGGCACAGCGTGGGTAGATAAGGGAAGGAGGGCATGTCCCGACATACTAGCTCAGAGATCAGTGGACACTTGTGGACTAGCCAAGGCAAGCTATGGAAAGGAGACAGGACCCAGGAATATGTCCACCAGTGCAGTGTAGTCCAGGGACAGACTATATCCTCACTTCCTTAAATTCTTACCCAACTTACTTAAATTCTCAGTCGAACCACTGTCTGACTAGGGACAGTCAACACTAATGTGACATTTTGAAGACTAAATAAAATGTACGCAGAAAGTGCCTAGCACAGGGCCATACACACTAAGCGGGAGCTGACCATGACAGCTTTCTCTGGCCACCATTCCCTTCTCTGTCAGGATAGATCGCTGGTAAGGCACGCTGCTTTCTCATACAGCAGACCTTGAAGTAATGGTTTCCACAGCCAGACAGCCAGACAGCTAGGGTTAAAAGCCGGGTCTTGACTAGCTGTGTGAACTAAAACCAAGACAGGATAGAGTGGGTGTGGTGGCACAAGTCTTTAGTTGGGAGACAGAGGCAGAGGAATCTCTGAGTTCAAGGCCAGCCTTGCTTACATAGTGAGTCTGGGTAAGCAAGAGCTTAAAAAATGAACAAGAAAGGTATAGGCTGTGAAGTTAGCCCAGCATCTTCAGCACCCAGGACAAAGAAGGCCGAAGAGTACTCTGAGAGAGCAATTTCTCTTAGGATGTGAGAATTGTCAAGAAGTTTATTATAAGATTCCTTTAGCTTAAACTGAATACAGCCTCAGCTAAAGCTTCCTCAAAAGAACCCACTCAGCTTTAATTAAAACGGTAGAAGTTGCTTTGCCGGTGAGGCAGATTTTCCTGAGTCAGATACCAATTTCCTTACAATTATGCGGCCATTTTAGATGTCTTACGGTTTTCCTGGATGCCTGTGGTGAATATTAGGGAAACGAACAGGGGAGAGCTCAAGTGCCCAGGAAACCAGGCAGCAACTGAAGACATGTAGTTCACTTCCTCCAGAGAACTGATTTCTTTCTACTTAAAAACAATTCCTGACCAGTTATGTCTAAGCCAGCACTAGTCTACTGAGCATGCACTGGAAAATATTAAACAGTAAGTTACTTTGCCTCCATTCAGGGAATTGTTATTTTTTTAGCCACTTCTCTAAATCCAGCACAGGAGGGACAGGATGTGAAATGAACTTCAAAACCTGTCTGGGATAAGCACCCATAAAAACTGTTTTAAACGCCAAAAAGTTACTTACCTCTTCATATAACCCACAAGAACTTTTTAAAAGTTTCTGGGTCAAAGTTACTCATAGATAAAATATCAAAGGTCAAGAACTTCTGGTTATTATCCTCGCCCGCAACACACCTTCTACCAATGTAGACATCTGACAAGCCACAGAACGAAGAGGGCGCCCCTTCAAGGATTTTGAACAGGTGGTGACTGAAACACCAGCTTATCTTCTTATGCCTATGGGCCCACGTTGGAAGAAGGAATTTTTCTGAGCTAAGCTCCTTTGGTTATAGTTTACCAATAGTTTTAATGAACCATGGCTCCCGAAACAAGATCTGAAGGAGGTAAACGTGGCTTATGCGCTTTCTAATGACTAAACCAGACGCATTCTAACCAATAGTCCTATAAAGTTATAACGTAACGTGTAGAACATGAGTTGGTGAGGGAACAATAGGAATACAGCAAGTGCACCAACTGGGGTAGTATCAAGATACCAAAGAAGAAGCCTCTAGACAAGTGCACGGACACTTAGTTAGTCAGTCTCCCCATGAGATGAAAAGGTGCGCTCTCATGGGGAGTCTGAATCCTCACTGCCAACTGGCTTCCTGCAGAGAAGACAGCAGACAGTACTGCTCCTCTGTTCCTAATGAGAAAGTCCCTTGAGTAGGAATTAGTGATATTCAAGAGATAAAAATCAGATGTCCCAATACTGTTCTGACAACATCACAGACATCTAACAATAACACTCATCTTTTTCCTCACACTTTCAATGGTTGCCTTGGTGTCACAGCCGGTTGGCATAGGAACCGTGAGTGTTTTAACTCAAACAGAATTTCTCTGTGGTGCATACAACAGCCATACAGTCTAGACTCAGACCCTAAGAGCTGGGACACCTGAAAACTTCCACAGCTCCTAATTTGTACCCAGAAGATTACTGATAGGAGGAGAAAGTATCTGGGAGCTTGCAAATACTGGCTCAGAGAGGTGACTCTCCAGTCTACACCAGGCCCCCAGGACCAGAAAAACCATTGCTCCTGAAGACTGCTCATCAGCTTTTGTAATCATTTACAAGCGTGGCTTTAACTAACTCTACTCTGTTTGGTGTGAGCATTTCAAAAAGCAGACACACATGCACACATGTGCACACACATACACACATGCATGTGCACACACATGCACACGCACACAGGTACACACAAACACACACACACACACACACACACACACCACCATGCTTTGTTATGCCATCCCCTATCTGTTTAATAGAGTATAGATGGACTTTTGGTATGACTGGCAACTCATGTGAAAAACATCAATCAAATTGACGGCAGTGACTCTTACACCAAGCACTCTAAGTCTCAGATTAGAAGCACAAGGCCCACAAATAAGAAGCCATCTAAAGAGCCTGTAATAAACTACTGCACAGACTGAATAGTTTCATTAAGTGAAGTTTGGTGGTGGCCACTTGCCCTACAAGGCAATAGAAACAATTGCCAATAGAAGAGACGCTTTATCGTGTTCCTGTGATTATAGCTTAGCAGGCTTAGGTAGAACGGGGTTTAAAAGATTCCTTAATAGAGATAGCATCTGATTTAGTCGAACAAACATGCAGACGCAGACAGACTTGATGAGAATCAGACTCCGTAAGAGGCTACCTTATGTTCCCTTCTAGTGGGTGCTTACAAGTAACAGTCATTCCCAGAACCCAACACAGAAACCGTTTGCTCCTGTGGCACTCGAGTGTTTGTCAAGCGGAAGGATTTCTGAAATGTACTTTGTGGTCCTGACTCAAAAGCCCTATTTTACAAACAAGCTCCTCAGGTGATTCCATGCAAAATCAAAGTTCTAGATGCAAGTTTCAGTAAAACACACAGAGAAATGTACACAAACTTTCAAAATCACATCACTGGTGGACTATGTGGCACCCGGCACAGGTGAATGGGTACCAAGATGTCACAGCAGCTCCTATCAGCACATGGCTCCTTCACATCCTCGGCCACTGGCTACCTCCTGATGCTCACACAGGGCTGATTCTCACTTGCCTCACCTGGAGGACTTTGAAGGAAACCGGTGTGTGAATAGTTCCACTCCCCTGCCCATACCCAAGGCTGGCTCTGAAATGTGTGGATTACCACTTCCCGGAATATTCCCAGCAGGTTTATGCCATGTTGCCTGTAGCTGTAACTGTTGTGATGGATGGGTAAGCTGCCTCTAATGGCTTCTCTCACTTCACTCCTGCTTCCCGTAATGCTTTTTCAGTTCCCAAATAAACCACCTGCAATCAAATCCACCTCATGGCTTGCTCTGGGGAGTGTGCATTATCAAAGAAGTATCGAAGGGTAGCAAACACATGAGGGGAGCAAAGACCACAGGAAGAAACGAGAACGTGGACGTTATGAAAACCATCCCATGTAGCCCAGCATAGGACAGAAACAGACAAGCCGTGTTCTTACTTGTAGGAACATGGGTTGAGTGTTTCTATTAAAAAAAACACTTTCCCAATTGAATTTTTCTAATACCAAAATAAAAAAATGTGCCCAAAGCAGAATTTCTTGAATAGTTTTTGGAGCATTTCAGATTAGGAATGCTCAACTTGTAAAGTCTAGGCAAATAAAATTTTTTAAAATTCCACTTTTGAAACAGTGATCCCAAGGGTTTTGGATAAGGGATGCTCAACCAGGCCCACGCGACAAAGAAGTAAACAAGCAACCTATTCAGAAACTCTTTCAGAAACTTGTGGGTTGCAACCCCTTTGGAGGTCAAATGACCCTTTCACAGGGGTCCCATATCAAATATTTACATTATGGTTCATAATAGTAGCAAGATTACAGTTATGAGTTAGGAAAAAAATAATTTAATGTTTGGGGATCACTACAACATGAGTACATGTATTAAAGGGTCTCGTCATTAGGAAGGTTGAGAACCACAGCAATAGGGCTTAGTTCTTACAAGTTACGGCCTAAGGAGCTTTTCAATTATGTTCTTCACCATTACCATCCTCACTGTGATGGTTTGTATATGCTTGGCCCAGGGAGTGACACTATTAGAGCTGTGGTCTTGTTAGAGTAGGTGTGTCACTGTGGGCATAGGCTTTAAGACCCTCACCCTAGCTGCCTGAAAGCCAGTCTCCTCTTTGCCTTCAGAACAAGATGTAGAACTCTCAGCGTCTCTTGCACCATGCCTGCCTGGACGCTGCCATGTTTCTGCCCTGATGATAATGGACTGAACCTATGAACCTGTAAGCCAGCCCCAATTAAATGTTGTCCTTAAAGAGCTGCCTTGCTCATGGTGTCTGTTCACAGCAATGAAAGCCTAACTAAGACACTAACTATAAGAATCAAAGAGACAAGCAAGAGATTACAGGCCATAGGCATGGTATTCAGAGAAGCCAAGATGTGAGCTCAAGGGTTTCCTGTGTTTCTCTCCTCTGTGACATTGCTTTCCACAGAGGATGAAGCACAGAGCTGAGAGCACAGCTGGGTGCAGAGCCAGCCCGGGAATGTTTAGTTCATCAACATTTTACCACCAACACTTGGATGTTCTCCATTGCTGTCTTTTGAACCACAACTAATCAGGAAAAGGATTTTAAATCATTGACTATTTACTCCTTCTATAAACCCTGGCAGGGCACCAATAATACTTAATATATGAGTTTTGTAAAATATTTTTGTAAATTTATGTTCAGCAAAAAAAAAAAAAATTTCTCTTCTAGGGATCATACCAGCTTTGAATGAATATGAGGTTATACACTATGTTCCAATGAATTAAATGTTTTAATTAGAGAGAAGTTCATAATTCTTATAATCTTTTTTTTTAACTGTATGGTTGTATGTGGTGGCAGTGAGGTATGGGTATGCGTGTGTATGTATGTGTGTGAGTATGTATGTGAGGTTGTGTATGTATATGAGTATGTATATGTGTATGAATGTGTATATATGTGTGTGAGTGTGTATGTGAGGGTGTGCATATGGGTGTATGTGTTTGAATGTGTGTAAGTGTGTGTGTGTGTGTGTGTGTGTGTGTATGAGAGAGAGAGAGAGAGAGAGAGAGAGAGAGAATGTATGTGTGAGTGTGTATTTGGGACAGGACAGGGTTCTCTTACCCATGCCTGCCAAGCATGATCAAGCAGTATGCACTTTACATACCGAATCCTCTCCCCAGTCCCTCATAATCATTGTTATTCTAACTTCTTGGTATATTGTCCATTTTCTAAAAAATGGAAATGCCTTATTGTTTCTTGGTTCCTGGGAAGAAACTTGAAGAAATATGGAATCCTATACAATGACTTACAAAGACTGTGTTCTATGTCTTTCTTCTCCCATACATATTAAAACCAAGATGTTGGCCAAAGTTAATGCAGAATGGAATAACCAAGAAGATGCAATTGATGTAAGAGCATTTTGGACAGTCTAAACCCTTTGCTGAATAGTTTGATGAGACAAATAAGAACCATTTGGGGAGAGGGAACCTCAGTTGAGAAAATGCCCCCACATCATATTGGCCTGAGGGCAAGCCTAGAGCACATTTTTTGGATTGACAACTCAGATCACTGTGACTGGTGCCACCTCTGGGCTGGTGTCCTGAAAGGTGTAAGAAAGCCAACTGAGCAAGCTACAAGAGCAAACCAGTATCATTCCGCTATGGCCTCCGGCTCAGTTCTAGACTATAGGTTCCAGCCCTGTTTCAGTTCCTGCCCTGACTTCTCTCAGGGATATACTGTGGTATAGAACTGAACGCTGAAATAAACCTGTTTGCCCCCAAGTTGATTTTGGTCTATAATCTTGTATCCCAGCAATAGAAATGCCAATTAAGGCCAAGTCTGAAGAACAAGGCTTCAGGGCTGAGAAGGCTTGTGTCTGGTCTCCACCACAGGAGCATACTTGGTCACCATTAGCTTCTGAATAGCCCCAGCCTGAAGTAGCTCACCGTGGCTGCAGGAGCTGGATGTACGTACCTCTGGCCATTTCTTTCACAGTCCAACAAGACATACAGAAACTATTATAGTACACATACCCGATTCAAAACCTAACTTGAGTTTTACAACAGCTTGTCATGATCTTAAAGAGGTTAAGTAAACACATCAGGAAAAGCAGAGTGTCTTCTGTCTCCTCCAGAAACAGCTTCCGGGCCAGGTCACACTCACTTCAGGGGTGAATTTGAACTTGCTTCCTTGTTTATGTGACCTGAAACCTCATAATGCTGCTCGGCTGGATCTAGAACTAAGCAGTTCTCTGGCTTTACCCTCACCTGTAGCATGGTGCAGGCTATCACAAGTAACTTCAGTTAAGCATTCAAGTATCTTAGGGAGAGACATTCTTTGATCGAGTATGATAGGACCGATGAAAGGGCTTGTCCAAGTATGGGTCTCTATGTTGAGGCAGGATCTCATGTAGATCAGGTTGGCCTTACACTATGTAGGTAACCTCCTGATCTCCTGTCTCTATCTCCCAAGTGCTAGGATTCTGGGAGCATATCACCAACCCTGGCTAAATCAGGTGCATTTCTATCACAGGAAAATATTGCTACCAAATGTAAAGCGTACAAGACAACAACTTCGTCAATGAGGGTATTTCTGAGCAACATAAGGACCATCATTTTATTACCTGGTTTCCGGGGATGATGAACTTTCATTGGTGTCTGTCCTTTTACTTCTTGGGAATGAGAAACTGGATGGGGTTATCTCACCACTTAGACGGTCGGGGAAGATGCGGTCTTTACTCAAGTTGATTTCTGAATAGGGACAGTTGGCACCACTAACAGATTAAAAGGAGAGAAAAGTGCACTTCGATTAGATCATAATTAATCAATTAGAATTGTGTGCTAGTGAATGTAAGAGTCTCAAGTTGAACCAAGTATGTGCACAAATGCAAGGCTAAAGATACAGCAGTAAGATCTATCTTTCCAGATAATTTAAGTTCAATCTGATATCTGCACTTGATTTAAGGACTCTGCTGCAAGCTTTGAGATGAGGGACAGTGAGAAGATTCTTCTGTGCTCTTTAAGGGCAAGGCCTATGCATATCTCTGGGAATAATCAGCCGCAAGAAATATCCACTCTTGGGAGATTTATAGCCACTTAATTTCCCTATACCACTTTCAATGTCCCTGTGGAACACGTCTACCCTGGAACTACAGTTACAGCAGTGCTAAAGGACACACAAATGCTTTAGAACAAACTCCAACCCTGATGTGAAAGGGGCCATGGGCCAACCTTTTCTATCTGCACTTGGAGGTTAAACTCTCAGGGTTAAACTCTCCTGTGACCTAGGCAGAGGAAACTGAGGTCACTAAGGGTTAACTTGGCATTAGCTAGCAGATGCTTGGCCTGGGCCTTTGCATTTCGGTCTTTCAGGCATCTGGGCACCAGGTTTCCAATATATATCAAGCTCCCCTGTTGACTTCCTATCTTGTCCCTTTGCTGTGAGAGGCCTTAAGTCTGGAAATGGTTTAGACATTAGGTACATTATATTGATATCTTCTATTTTCTTTTCCTCAGTTCCTATGATAATAAAATTATTAATAATTCCCAGGGGAACAGAGCAACTATAGAAGATGCATATGCCAGAGAAGCTGAGACATTCTCCTGGGGGAAAGAAGAGTTTGAAATGCTCCCTGCTAACTCTAAGAGTGACACAAAATTCATCACAGATATGCTGTAAGCAAAATGTAAACTTTAGTAAGTATGTGATTCTCCACACTTGTCCCTTAAGCAAAACTGATAACACACAATAACATACTAACATGAATTTATGTCATGTCAATCCAACCACAACAAAAACTCAGAACACGGTCAAAAGAAATCTTGATGAAGTGTGTGCAATATATTAAGCACTGTGCTCCACTTATAAGCACTGCTTTAATCTTCACAATAACTATAAAAAGACACTTCACATAACACACTAGGGCTTAACATGGCCAAATGACTTCAGTGTTCAGTTTCCTCCTCATCAGCGAGTGTCCATCAATTCAGTATCTATCGTGCTAGCTACCTTTGTAGGCTCTGGAAACAACGAAAGGAAGTAAAAACTTGGAACTCAGTGAGTGACATTCAAGGGGAAGACAGGCAATGCCTAATCACACAAATATGTGGATGTAACTTTGCACTGGAAAGGCTTCGATAAAGAAAGAGTATGGCATAAGACAGCGCATGAGGATGCTTTATGGGCAGTGAGGAAGGGCTTCCCTAGGAGACAAAGTTGTCCACATCTACTTCCCCACTTAGGAGGAAGCAGTGCAACAAACGGGAGAGTGAGCCTGGCATGGCTAGAAGTTGAGAAGTCTGGGAAGAGGAGAGACGGGGAGGGGTGGAAGCACGAGGCAGTAGTTCAAAGCTTTATCTTGAGTTCAGTTTGAGGCCTTTGGGAAATCGCTAATTTAGAGAAGTGACAGGGATTGACATGAGTGCAGTGATGGAAATGTAGGGAAGGTTAACAAACTGTCAACAGCTCCTGCCATCCCATGATGCCCTGCAGGCCAAGGAACAGTCTGTGATATGCAGAACCAGAGTGGCTTGTTTGTTGTTCTGTTTGAAGAACTTGAGACAAAAGAGATGCCATATACATACATACATGCACAAGCCATGTACACACACGTGCACACACACACACACACACACACACGCACACGCACACACATTTATGAGATAAGAATGATTAGTGGTAAGTAAATTTGGAACAAACAGAGACTTTGAATGAGGCAACTGGTAGCTTAGTTAGAAGGCAGGCAGACAGACAGACAGACAGACAGACAGACAGACAGACAGACAGACAGACGTGGGCAGGATGCAGAACCGGAATGACATATCCCCCGGAACTTTCTGAACAGGATGAGGTTGTGGGGACAGCATTCATGTACCATGCACCTTAGCCTGTCCACTACATTCCTCAGTTTCAGGGACTACGAACACAAAGCCTGACCTGCCTGTCCTCTACTCTTTGAGAAAGAAAAGCCCAGAAGTCAGCATCGTGTGGGTGTTTGGTCCTTCGGCCACCCTGTGTCTGCCGAGGAAACAAATGCGCTATACTACTGTGTGACTACCTGAAGGTACAACGCTGTCTTCATCACTGTGCTTCAGCTCAGGGAGGTCCAAATGCCCACTGAAGTCCTACTCAAATGTCACGACTTGTTGTCGTTGGCAAGTCTCCCTCAAACCATCAAAAACTACAGATAACCAGCCCCACCCAAGCTCTTGGGTCTCTGCTCTGACGAAGGCGTTGAGCTCTCCCAGCCTCGGATCACAGTCATCTCTGATGCCTTCCACTGTTCCTCGAGTGGATATTTTCCACTGAATTTATGTACTTCAACTTCTTGGCAGGACAAGAAAAAGCCAAAGGTAATGCTTTGGTTTTTTCTGACAGACAGGAATGTGCTTGTAGTTCAATTTCACTCACCACTAAGCTCCTGGCTTAACAAGCAATGAACTACACTGTGTATATTTACTTTGGAAGGCATCCAGGTTGAAGGACGCGGCACCAGCTTCACATCATGAAAACCCAAGAGGGAATTCTGGAATGGTCTAGGTCCATGGTTTCAAAGCAGACAACTGTGCTCAAGCTCCTTGAAAACAGTCCTTCACTTCTGCTCTTGACTAAACGAAAACTTGAAGACAGGTCAGAGAAAGGTAAGATGTTGGTCCTGAGCCTTGTGGTCTAAATGCTTCTTTTTTTTTTTTTTTTTTTCATTTGAAAATAAATTGCCCTTGCTCCTTCAATCAGTTGGAAGAGAAACAACCCAGCCTTCTGAAGAAATTCCCTAATGAAAATCTGGTCTACCAAGGCAGACAGCCATGGGGTGGCGGTCAGCCACAGATGGACACCAACCCTGTCTTTCAACCCTGAGCAAGCCTCATCCTCACACCTGAAGTGTGGAGAGGAAGGCCAATTGGCTCCTGAGGTGGGAGGTGATGACTAAAGGGGATGTGACAACACTTAGCAGAGTCCCACAACAGCAACAGAATGAGAAATGCTTCCAGAAGTCCCTGTGAGTGCCTGACAATGTGCTCTTGTCTCAGCCATGCTTGTGAAGACCAAGCATAGTGTCAGAGGCTGAGTTTTCATTTGAAAATGAAGATGCCTTTCCTAGCATTCCCACACGACCTTGACAGCAGTTCCAAGACAGTGCTCACTTGATGGATACAAAGAAAAATGATGCTTCAAATGTGACTTAGTCCTTGGTGGAGTTTGATCATAAACACTAGCTCTGTTTAAATTGCTACATAATATTGGTAAATATTAGCCTGAATTATGGAAGAATTTACTCATTTCTAATCCATGACAATGAAATTGATTTGAAAGCACCATCAAAGAGCTGAGGCTGCCAGCCTCTTGCCCTGCACAGAGCCCTATGTGTTGCAGCTTTCTCTGCTAGGCAGGGTTCCAAGTCCTTTACATGAATTGATCCTTTCACCACAGCACTCCTACGTTTCCCGTCTCCACCTATGTTACAAATACAGACATTGGCAGGGAGAGGTGGAATACTGTTCCAAGATCCCAAGGCTTTACCTGACGCCTTTCAAGGCAAGCCAAGCTACAGATGTGTTTTTCCCCATCTTGTCTCCCACTATCTACCCCTTGGGGTATGAATCACAGGGAAACTCATAAGTAGCCATGCTTTCAAGGACTTGAGATAACTGTTGTTGAAAGGAACAAAGGAGCTGCAAGATTTGCAAGATCAGCAGAATCACCGAGTGTTCTGTTCAATTTTTCTTCTGTTATGCCACTAGGTCTTAAAAGATACAGTGTATTGTTGAGTGTGTGTATGTGGGGGGAGGGGTGCGGCTCCAATTTTGTAACTTTTAAAACTGTACATGAACTTTGAAACCTCATCAGAGTTTATTACTTCTACGGAAAGAGCAGATTCCCATTGGCCTTATCACTAAAATTTTCTTGTTTTTCATGCACTAAGCTTTTAGCACCTAAATGTTGGTATGGTGTGATTCCTTGGGGAGTGTTAGCATTCCACCATAAGGTTCATCTCTCCTGCTCACTCCTTCTCTCACTCTTTTCCTCCTTCCTTAACTCCTTCTCCTCTCTAGTTATTCATCCAAAGTCTTGTCAGGAAAGGACAGTATACATCCCGTAGGACTCTTTATTAGCAAATTATTACACTGCAGCCACTTGACAGATAACTGCTCCCAGAGCCTTAAGGAGGCTGTTTTTCTGATGGCATTTCCTGTTGAAATTGTAAGCAAAACGGGGTGCCACTGCTATTCACCATCGTACTAAAACCCTTTTAATTATAAATATCTTTCCTTGAACAATTAGGCAACACATCCAGTTTAAGCATCTAATAGTTACTCTCATACCCAATATTGATGAACATATTAGAGAGGCTCTAGCCAGTGACTGCTCTCTGTCCAGGAGCCTGACAGTGATGAGCAGACATGAAGGCTCTTCTGGGCTGGCCCGAATTCTGCCATTCAACCACTCAAACCTTCCCTCATCTTCTTTAAGTGCTGTTCAATTCATAAACTTGCTGTAAGGATTAACTATGGTCATACATATGAGTCCTTTGAACAGTGGCTATCACGGAGAAGGTCGAACACCCTGCACATTATTATTACCTTACGAAGGAGGTATTCAAGCTCCGTTGTGTAAGGAAAGGTCAGCAGAAATCAAGTGACATGAAAAAACTCCATAAAACATCTTTGGCAGGGCTCAGGTCCTTCCGAATGTAGCTTTGGCCTCCCTGACTACTACAAACATCCACCAATGTGGGGGATGTGCAGCCCGTATTCTGTACAGCCACCAAAGCCCGTTGACACCAAGCAACAACACTCAACACTCAATGGTATGTGACAGCTAGGTGGATGGATGCTGAAGGGAAGCATCCGAAGTTACTAATTTGTAAAACACTCCACGGAACCCGAAAATATTCTTTAGAGACTGCGGGACTAATCCCTCGTGTTTAATTTCCGAAAGAGCTAATTTTATACATCAAAGATGTACCTCTGAAGGCAGTAAATGTATAGCATTCTACGTCTGTGTAACTTCAGCTCTCTTAACCCCTCATGGGTCTTTCCAGACAACAAAAGAATGCTAATGTTCTGCTCCCACTTATGCTTTCTTCCGGAGAGATGGAATTAAGCATTCTGGTTACTGAATATCTCTAGAGACAAGAATTCCACACCACGCATCCAACTCTTACTGATCATATTTTAATATGAAAGGTTGCCTCCTCAAACTACATTACTAAGTGCATACGCTGCTTACGTTTCTTAGATCAACCATAATCTGTAATCTTGAGAGAGACTAACAAGCAATCCTAGCCAAACTAGATGTTTACTAATGTGCTCATAAAATTATTCTTGCCAAAGAGCAACTTTCTTATCTATGTAAAGAACGCATGCTTTGATTTATTCCGTTTCTCAGTAAATTAATCCAAAGAGAATTTTCTCATTATGTTTTCCTAAGCACAGCGTTCTCAGCAAGGACAGAAATAATTGCCAGTGAAATGAACCTTCCAGAGAATGTGTGGTAAGGTAGACTACAAGTGAGTGAATGAGATGGAAACAGGCGGGGCTTGCTAAGGATTCATTCCTGCCAAGGAGGCAGCGCTGTGCACTGTAAACTGTACAGACCATTGGAGGAGTGCAGAAAACCTGTACTGAGGCTGGGAAGGGTAAATCACACATTCTGGAGGTGCCATTGGTTCTCCTAGTTTTTTTTCTTTTTGTCTGTCCAGAGACCCAGACCACCAACTCTGCACAAGGCAAAGTAGCTATGTCCTACATGCACAAGAATGTCAATACAGCTTTGTGGTCAAGCCTTGTCTTTTCAGTTATAAACTAACCTCTCCCACACCTTCAAGAGAGTGAACAGTTCTCTAGCACGGTCCCAATTATCCTAAATGTTTCCTTAGCACATTTCCGCATAGGTTATTCTGCGAGTCTTTCCATAATTCATCCCTTCTAATGACAAACACAACACGACCCTGTCATACTCAGTCCATCAAGAATCCCCAAAGACAACCACTAAATTGTGGGAGCAGCTGGGGTGGAGGAAGCCATCATGATGAGTGACAGGTGATGGGACATGGCTGTCTCTCTAGGCTTTACTGCCACACTTAGCTACTTGGACCTAAGGACACACCAATGAGTCTATGCAGAGTGTTGTATGACACATTTCCGAAACACACTTTAACACACCCCAACTGTACCCCAACAACCTTTCAGTATTCACGTAGTTAAATTTTTTTTTTCACACTTTGAGGACATTGCCTCCAGTCTAATGAACACTGTGGGACTATATGGTAGATGAACCAAGGATTGTCGTTTCAATTATGACGTAGCTTCTTATACTAAAAATGATGCTGTGTAGTTGAGAGCCTATGTGTGGGACATTCATGGAGCAGGGCTGGGAGGGGCAGTGAGACAAAAGAGATAAAGATGAGACGCAAAGGACCCCCTCCCAGTGGCCAGAGAAAAGTTATTACGCACATAGAACACTACACTGTCTTTGTGGACACGACAAGCTTCCCGCTTCTCATACGGTTTGAGGGAAAGAACGGTTCCTGTACCAGAGTGGTGTTCTGAAAACGGGCTGATCCATTGAGCAGCAGGACTATCTCTAACATGAAAATACTACATGTTCTATCTGGAAAAACTGTTCTTCAAAAGAAGCTACTGAACAAAAAGATTTCTGAAATCAGGACGGGAATTTACACACTTGGGGGCCGCACGCACCCTGTACTCAGCCTGATGTCATTACTGAAAAGCGATCCAGCTGCCTTCATGAGACACAGCTAATGGCTCCTAAGATGTCTCCAGTAGAGCTTAAATTAATGCTCTCTCTTTGGTTTGCAGCCACGCACGCGGCGCAAAGGATTTAAAAATGGTGTCTGCAAATGTAATCACCATCCCGTCTCTGTGTAGTTTTTATTCTGGAACATAATGAACCTCTTTTAAAACAAAAACAAAGTGCTCGCTTCGGCAGCACATATACTAAAACAAAAACAAAAACAAAAACTAGCTTAGTAACACTGGTGGGTGCAGAGATACAAGGAAAGTTCACTGCACCCAGTGAAAAAATACACTAAGCTTCACAATTCTCACTAACTCGTCAAAGTAAGTGGTGACGTTTCTGAATGCTTCCCATGTTATAGAGAGGGCACACAAGTGCCACTGCATGCGTGCGGAGGTCAGGGGGCCAATTACAGGAGCGGCTTCTCTCCTGCCACGTGGAACCTGGGTGAAATTGAGGATAGCATTTGCCTGCTGAACCACCTCACTGAGCTGCCGTTTCAAAACTTTAAGAACCACATTCATAACCCCATATGAACCAGAGAAATAAGGAAGTTTTCTCAATGAGTCATCTAATTAGCATGTTTCATCACTCACACCGATAACACTACCATTTTAATACTCACTCAGATGGGCAAATGCTTTTGTCCCTGAAAAATCCCCCTAGATCATGAGAATTTGTCAGTATTTCAGTAATATTTTTTAAAATATCTATGAAGATCCCCAAATCACCTGAACATCAATTTTTAATTATAGTTTGTTGTTTTTTTTTTTTTAAGTTATTTACAAGTAAGAAAAAATATTGGGGTGGGAGGGAATCATTTTTCTGACCATTAAAATCTAACCTTTGATGGTATGATTTTCTGAGGTTCATTGTTCAAACTGTAAAGTCATCGATCATATCATAATCGGCTAAGTAATTTCAAAAGGGTCTGCCCTCATTTTATTAACGACAAACCCCAAATAACTAACCAAGTTGCAAAACACAAATAACAAAAACAGAAAGAACCCCCCCCCCAAATAACTAAAGTAAATCTATGTTAAACAGTGAATGCCTGTTCTTTCAGGAAGACTTAACTTTAGATATATCCTTCATTTTTGCACAGTCTCCATGGTAACCATATTTCTTATGGCTCTGGGTATAAAATCAGTTCACATCTGTTTCTTATACAAGGAAAGCATTTTCTACATTCAGCGACAGGCCCCCTCCACATGACCATGTCTAAAATTCTCCATGGTAAGTACATACCTCTGAGTGCCCAGGTACCTCGATTTTTTAAAATGACCAACTCCCCTACAGCCTAGGGTTGGACAGCCCCCAGTTTCTGACGGTTCCATTAATTCTGCAGGGCCTGCAACAAACGTAATAAGAAGAAACGTTAAAAAAGAAAGTATGACAAAGGAGCAGAAAGCTAAAGATTTAAATGTGTTGAATGAGAACATGGTAGAAAAAAAAACAACCAAAAAAAATTCCATATTTGAAACAACGTACACCTATAGAAAAACAAGTAGTTCTTCTAAAACAATTAAAGTGTTTTAGGCATCTCTGTTTTTCTAAGATTTCCCCATGGTTCACCTTGTCACAAAGGTTAGTTTTCTATAAGACTGAAATTGTAAACTTTGAAATAACCTTCTTTTAAGATGTCAGACAACAGAGGTATTTAAATCTGACTTAATAGGAAAATTTTAAAGAACTGTTACCAAATAACAAATTGTACAAGGATACTCAAACACAAACACTAGACTGTCAAATACAGAGTGCAAGCATCTTGCTGGAACTGTCTGAGACAGCTACGTGGTCTGGCTGGAAGGGACAAAACCATTACAAATCTCAGCAGCTCTTCCTTGTTTCTGACCATCCGCCTCCTCCTCACTCACGTGCTCAGGTGAATGCCCTCCCACATATGGCTCCCACATTTCCATGCATGACTATATGAAATCTAGGATTTGCATTTGGCATCATAAAAGGTGCAGCACAAATACATTTCTTTTGCACTTCTCTTTCGTGTTTCACAATATTGATATTCTTTATGACTATGTTATCTATAAAACTATGCGTCATAGTTTATTTAACTAATACCTTCTCCCAGCAGTTTTATTTTAGACATTCTGCAATTAGAAATATACACTTGTGTTCAATGTGCCCTCAGTCTGCATATAACTCACATGAAGTTACTCACTGCATAATGAAAAAACACTATTTTTTAAAAAAGGACAGCTGACTACAGTATACTGTATTTCCCATATTTTTCGCATTATACATATTCTTTAAAATTGAGATCATGGTATATTCTCCATGCACCCGACCCCATATGCTTTTTTTTTACTGAACTGAAATCTTTATTGAAGACATTAGAGATTCACACGCAAAATAAATCATAAGGCAGAGGGTGGCTGCCTTTAGACATTTTTTTTTTCAATTTCTGTAGGTGATAACATTTTCAAAACAGTACCAGGTTACTATTAAATTTCATACTGAAATTTCAATTGTCTCACAAAGTATCCTCTAGAAATTAGTACTAATTTCAAAAGGTCATATTTACTTGCAAATAAAGCTCACACCATCCTTCTTTAAGCAATGAGTGTGTGTGTGTGTGTGTGTGTGTGTGTGTGTGTGTGTGTTGCTCGTGGCGATTAAAAGGGGAGAAATCAGAAAAATAGAAAGAAGTAGAGGAGACAAAAATTAAGCACATTATTTAAGAAATGAAAACATGGATTATGTTATTTAAGTGCATCTTACTTAGCGGAGCCTGAAGAGGGTGTCCGGTCTTGGAACACCAGCCTACAGGGTGAATATCCGGAGAGTCTGCGTCAATCCAGTAGTCATAGCAACTGCTCCAGCCATCAAAGTGAACCTGGGCGGCAGAAGAATATGGAGTCCTAAGAATATTTCTCCTGTAAACCTTCAACACACAGCACAAACCTTTCATACTGTCTTCTCCTTTACACAGTGTATTGAATATCTAATAAATCACTTTAATTATTTAAAAGACTTCACTCACAACCTGAAATAATAGATGCTTTTGAAATTATTATCGAATTATCTAAACACAAGTAACTGCCTTCCCAGAGACGTGTCAACAGTTCTACAGGTTTATTATACAAATCCTTAAATGCTGTCAGTAAAAGCAGAAGAAGAGCCATACACAACATCTTCAAACAGCAAATGAGACACTCACAGACACCGCTGAGGTGATTTAAAAACCAAGGAGCAGGGTAAGGAGAGACGGGAAGAGCAGAAGGGAAGACCTTTGAGGTACATATAAAGTAAGACTTTTTTTTAAGTACACTGCCTTGCTAGAAACACATCTTTGAACCATACCATTAAAAACAGTCTTGCATTTTTAAAAATTTACTTGCTCTTTTTTTATGCGTGTTGGTGTTTTGCCTGCATACATGTCTATGCAAGCACATACATGTCTAATGTCTGCAGAATCCAGAAGAGGGCATTCAATCTCCCAGGACTGTGGTTGTTAAGCCTCTGCGTGAGGATTGGTAAACACATGTCTTCTCTGAAAAAGATCTAGTGCTCTTAGCCACTGATCCCCAAAACATTCTTTCTCATAAACAACCATAGTATCTCTTAAAATACATTATAAAGTGGTCACAGTTGATACTGTTACTGGTCACTAAGGTAAGGGGAAGTGGTCTTTTAGTGAATTTTACCAGTTATCAGCCATCTATCTTTAGGTTATATAATATGTATATAGTACATATACAGGTGCACAAGTCTACTTTAAATGGTTATACATATCACTATATACATATTATAGTATATGTAATATATTACTTTTTACAATCAAAGGTTATACTGAAGTACTTTATAGATTTTTACCTTTTAGGTTGTTTGTCTACTTGACCCCTCAAAGTGTGTGAATCTTTCAATCCTAACAAGACAATAAATATTCTAGAAGAACGCCCGAATAAACATAGTACAATCATGGCAAGAGACCAAACTAAGCCTATAAAAGGCAACACTGATCAATTTAATTACATAAAAATGTAAAGCTTCAGATCGTAAGTCTGTTTAGAAGCAAGATGAAAGATGCCCAAAATAACTCACTATACAAATGACAAGGCCCTTTCTTCCTTACTAAGCCCAATCTATCAATAAAAGAGGCTGAGAACCGTATCAGAAAGCCAGCTAAGAGATGCGATGGCTAATCATCGAGAATAGAAATACAGATGGTTGGTAAATCTGTAAAGAGATGATTTATGTGCAATAGAGACAATTTATGTGCAATAGGAAACTTACAAATTAAATTATTTCATCACTGCTTCATAACTGTAATGAAGTACTGTTATGAATGGTAACGTAAATATCTAATCTGCGGGATATCTGATATGCAACCCCTAAAGGGGTCACACCCACAGGTTGGTAAACACTGTTCTGTAGTGTTAGTTCCTTGAGGTCAACTGCGGTATAGAAATGTCAATAGAAAATTCCATATTGTGGTAAAAAGAGAGAGCAGTTTCATACAACATTCTTTAGTATATTGCTATAGTTGTGCAATTATTGGCGTTATTCTCTATATCTAGTGAATAAATTATACTGTATTGCAGCATATATATATATATATATATATATATGTAAAAAAACAGAGTATATGGGACTTTATGTGTGGTTGCAGGCATCCACTAAGGATCCTGGAAAATATCTCCAATAGACAAGAGAATATGATTCTCTCTCTCTCTCTCTCTCTCTCTCTCTCTCTCTCTCTATATATATATATATATATATATATATATATATATATATAACATCAAGCATGGTACACTCTTTTTAATGTGAATAGGCACTGAGGATCACCTGACAGGCAAGAACCAGTATAAAAACAGGCAGTGCTAATGGAGAGACATTTAGAGGCTGGAGCAATGGCTCAAAAGCTAAGAGCATCTGCTGCTCTTGCAGAGGACCTGGGTCCTTCCTAGTTTCCACATCAGGCAGCTCACAATTACCTGTCAGCTCCAACTCCATGGGCCCAGTGTCCCCTCTGGCCTCCAAAGGCACAGGCACACATATATACTCAGACATAGACAATAAGTAAGTACATAAGCAAATTAAAAAACAAGTAATGGTATAGAGAGAATTTGAGAAAACAGTCAAAGAAAATGAAGAAACATTGCTATAGGAAACAAAAAGTCAAAGAAAATGAAACATTGCTATAGGAAACAAAAAAAAGATGCTTTATTTTAGTCTATGTACCTATGTATGTATGTATGTGTTATGTATGCATGTATCTATATATGTATCTATATGTATCTATGTATGTATCTATTTGTATCTATGTATGTATGTATCTATGTATTTATGTATCTATCTGTGTATGTATATATGCATGTATGTATGTATCTATGTATGTATCTATCTGTGTATGTATATATGCATGTATGTATCTATCTGTGTATGTATATATGCATGCATGTATCTATCTATGTATGTATGTATCTCTCTATGTATGTATCTCTCTATGTATATATGTATGTATGTATGTATGTATGTATGTATGTATGTATCTATCTATCTATCTATCTATCTATCTATCTATCTATCTATCTATCTATCCAGTTTCGTTGTTTTTATTTTCTTTCTTCTTTTTATCCTAGACAGGGTTTCCTCTGTGGCCCTGGCTCTCACCGTGCAGAGCAGGTGCTGGGATTAAAGGTGTGTACCACCTCCACTCAGCTTGTAGATGCTTTTTAAAAGAAGCGGGGACTAAATAATATTGTTGGGTTTTTTTTAATTTCTTGAAAAAAAAATCACAGATGCAATTAAAAATGCAACAGAAAGTTTGAAAAATAGATGAAGTTATTTCTAAGCAAAGAGAATTTCAAAACAAGAGTGTCAACCTGACAGTCAATAGCAGAGCAGTGACTTCCAAAAAGAGAAGAGATAAGAAAGCTATCAAAGCAGAAGAAGTATGTTATGTCAGAGACAGCAGGGCACAAAGCACCGCCATGGAAAGGCATGGGGACCCAGTGTGACAAACAGAAAGACAACACCACAAAGCATGAGACCACCAGAGACAACTGCTCCAGAAACAAGCCCATGGGCCAAAGAGAAACAATCAGAGTCCTTTGGTGTCCAAAAGCTGCAGGAGATGCCACAGAGTGATGCAGTACTATGGGTAAATGCTCCCTCCTTAAAATACTAACCTAGTCACACTGTCCAACGCAAAGCCAGTAGATGGACATTTTCCCTTGCGATCCTAAAATGCCCTTTTCAGGAAGACACATGTCTTCTTAGGAAGACACCGTTTCAGTGGGACAAAAGTATACCAAGCAAAACAAGGCCTGTCATCATACTTTGCGGTCTTCAGGAAAATGAAATGCAATCTAGTGTTTCAGCAAAAGGACCTCAGGATGCAGCCTGGGAACCAGCCAGGCTGAGAGTACGGACTCACTCAGCTGCAGCAGGAGACTGCAGAGTTGTGGGGAAAACAGCTCAAGAGAAAGAGACAGATACCCACTGCTGAAAAACATACTACCACTTTTCACTCAGAACACATCAAAACGACTGTAGCATTTGCAAAAATCTAATAAGAAGATAGAAATTGTTTTTTTATTTTAAAAAAAAAGAAATTTCAAAGAGATCATTTACAACAAGAAAACCAAAAAATAGTTTTAAAAGACCTGACTTAGAAATGAACAAGAGTAGTGTATTCATACTAACAACAGGGACGGGTGAAAAATCAAAACCAAAGCAAAACATGGCCAGATCTAGATCCTGGGTTCCAGAGCAGAGAGAAATTAAAGCATACTTAAAATTGAACTGACGGGTCAACAGGTCACACGGTGGTGATGGCACATGTCTTTAATCCCAGCATTCAGGAGGCCAGCCTGCTCTATATAGTGAGTTCCAGGATAGCCAGGGTCTGCTACACAGTGAGCCTCAAAAATAATGAGAATTGAACTGAGAAATACAGGTGCATAGAAATCATTTAAAAAACTGGGGACAAACTATCATGCACAACACGTGTGAGTGAAGAGGGATGTGGCACTACTTCATGTCCTGTCCCCAAAGCCGGTTAGAGCAGACCCTCATTCTGCTCCCTCCCTGCCTTCAACAGCACCCAACAAAAATGACTATCTCACCACCAGGGAGCCTCGAGGTGTTAAAGAGATATAAACTGTAACACTTTAAGAGCTGATCTCATTTAACAGAGCTGAGACACTTAAAATATGAAACCACACAAGTAAATGTGTGCGACTCTTCCTTTTCTGCAAAAGAGAAACAATCCCACTTGCTGTATTATCTCATGAGGTGGAAGAAAAACTCCTGGTGCTGGATCCTTTTTTCCCCCAATGCCTCTGCTGAATCTGAAACTGAGTCCCTGTCCATCAGCTCGCCATTGAAGGTGCTTAGAAACAGGCCGTCTGCACCGTGATTCAAGTCCAGTGTTTGACTTTCATTCTAAAAACTCGGCAAAGATTATCATCTTCCACACAGCCACAGCCAGCTCCTCATTGGATACGGTGGAGTGAGCAAGATGTTTCCTAAGACGGGGGGTTCAGCAACTAGATGAGGGATGAGGGCCGGCGAGAGGCTTCCCCGTCAGTGAATTCATATCTTACAGTATTGTATTCCTCTGGATCAAAGTTCTCAGACACAGACCAATAGAAAATATTATTTCAAATTAATACAAGACCTAACACTTTACAGTCAGTCTCAGGACTGCCATTATTTTTAGTATATCTCTTTACAGAATCCATTATGGATTTATACTTTTAGAAAAAAAAGAAATAATTTACTTGCTAATTTCAACCTGAATATTTTACTTCCCAAGCCTACGTACCCTATTGAAATATTCTCCGTTAATACAATGTAGACGCATAGTAATTTATTTTCCCATGGACTACTGAGGTTGCTCTCAGTGTTTATTGCCACAGACAGCGCAGCTGAACTTTCTTTGCTTGGGTTTTTATTTTTGCACATTCCTTCTGGTTATTTCCCAAAGCTACCAGGACTGAAACTCAGAAGGATATTCACATTCTAACATTTTGAGGCCAAAGCGGCCTTTGGAAGAACTTGGGTACTTCATATTCCTCCCCACCATTTTAGGATGCTAAGTTCATTTCTCCAACTGAAGAGCTGTCGTCATACACACGGAAGAAGCTGGTGTGAAAATCACATTATACTTGACGGAGTCTTCTGCTGATTTATTAAAACTGGTTTATTATTAGATGTCTATTCAAACTGTTAGCGCTAAAGCTCTGGCTTCTTTATGATCCTCACATCACGACCGACTATAATGAATAGCAGAGTGTGCCGGCATGCCTGGCAGTGGTGGCCCATCACCTTTAGTCCCAGCGCTTGGGAGAGAGACTCAGGTGAATCACAGTTTAAGGACAGCCCGGTCCACGACAGCCAGAGCTACGCAGAGAAACCTCATCTCAAAAAAAAAATCCAAAATAAAAAAGTGTACTAGAAAATGGTTAACACAGACTTTACAGTTTTTATATGAGTTTGCAAAAACTTACGACTGGCTGGACTGATTGGATTATAAGCATATTGAGTTAATCATAAAAGTTTATTTTAGGGGTTGGCGATTTAGCTCAGTGGTAGAGCGCTTGCCTAGGAAGCGCAAGGCCCTGGGTTCGGTCCCCAGCTCCAAAAAAAAAGAACCCCCCCCCAAAAAAAAAAGTTTATTTTAGAGCAATAAGTTTATAAAACTGCATATTATACAATTTACATATTTTCATGTTATTTTGTTTTATTATCTTATAAATTATCATTAGAAATTACTAGTGAGGGTTGGAGAGAAGGCTGCTCTTCCAGGGGACCTGGGGTTCAATTCCCAGCACCCACGTGGCAGTCCAGTCTATAACTGTCCAGAGATTCTGAGACCCTCGCACAGACATATTTGAGGGCAAAACACCAACAAAATAAAATAAAATAAATTATGAACATAAAATAAACTATGTGTTTGATAAGACACAGCGAATGATTTGATTTACTGCCGCTTTGGAAAACGAGCTCCCAGTTCAGTTCCTGCAGTGTGGAACTGAGTCCTTTCCTTGCCAGCGATGACTAAAGTGCTTTATCGAATCTGCCTGAGTCTCAGCCTCCTCTGCACGGCATCAGCCGATGACACACATGGCCCACCCCAGAGCAGCGTGAATGAGAGCCTCATAGAATAGCGCCTGCCGATAATGACCTGCCATTTGTATAGATATTGCTGTTCCTAGCAGAAAAGTCAACTGGTCCTAGCAAGAAAGAAGGATGGGTTCCGTCCCGGCTAGAGAGAGAAACCGATGAGGCCTTCGAGCGTTGTGTCAGAACAACACACCAAAATACTACATGTGGGTAGAACCAGCCAAATCATTTAGATAATGACTCAACTTAGGAGAAGCAACTGATGCTTTATTAATCCAGTTCTAGTAAAAACCCGATTTTATTTATGAAACTATCTTTACTTATACTTTATAGTCTTTGGCTGAGCCGACAAAAATTCTTGAGCTCTTAAAAAGTGTTCTATTAGAACATGATGCATCTCTTTTCTCTTGGTTTTGTTTTTTGTTTTTCAGGGCAGGTTTTCTCTGTGTAGTCCTGGCTGTCCTGGAACTCACAGAGATCCACCTGCCTCTGCCTCCTGAGTATCGGGATTAAAGGTGTGTGCCCACATCCAACGCCTGGCTTCCTTTTCTTCTGAAGAGAATGTTACCCTAAGACGACGTATCTCCTTTCTCCAGTACACATTTAAAATATCAAACTACCTTTCATAGTTAAAAATGAAAAATATCTTAGGGCAATAGGCAAAGCCACTTTTCGTATCTGCTTGGTTTTAGTAATTTAATTATAGTAGTTAAGCTCACTGTCTACTAAAGTTTCCATTTAAGATGTGGATTAACAAAGACAAGCAAACCAGGGCAGACGAGGCTTACTTTTATCCGGTGATCATCCGTGTCTGCTACCGTTGCTACTCTGATGAACAGTGGGTTTCTTTTGTCCACAGCCTCAAGCTTCATTTTTTTCTGGAATCCATGTGGAGGTTTCTGCCACACAAGAAACATGTTACGGTGAGGAGGGGCAGGTTGACAAACAGCAGTCACAGCTGAATTGTTTAGGTTACCCATCCATTCTCTGATTAGCACTGAGTGACACTTTCCAGTCAAAGCCCACAGCTCAACACCTGCAGGAGGACATCCTAGAGCAGAGAGAGGGGAGGGGCAGACACACTGCAGCCCTGCGATCAACCAAAAGGAAGACCAGACGTTTTCCTTACTGGTCAAGGTGCCATGGTAAAAGTCAATAGTCATGGAACTTGTTTTTAAAAAAGACAGAAAAACAAAGTGGCTGAAACGAAACATCTAGAAGTGGTAACCGGGGAGGGGGAAAGATAATGTAAAGAAGTCGCAATCCTTCTGAACAAGGTGGAACGGCTCTTCTGGGAAAGAGAGCTTAACACTCAGAGGTTAAGTTTCTGAGAAAGCTACAGACTGAAGAAGGTGGATTTTCCGCATGGAGCTGGTATATTAGATAAAATAACGTAAAGAACGCAACATGATGCTTGCCAGCAAGCTGGAAAAATCCCAGTTCTCCCTCTCAAGTAACAGCAGACACACAGGCTGTGGGCCAGCCATGCATCTGGTTAAAGGCCTGCATAGTAGAACAAGGCAGCAAAGACCACACCCTGTCAGCCTTACCTTGTTTAAAGCCTGACCATCTGTCAGGTGGAACCACAGAAACTCTCTCATACTTTCTCTCCTTAAAAATCCACGAGATTCTTTTTCTCCATATTTTGAACTGTTCCTACTAAGTCTACCATCAATTAATAACAATTTCTGTACGAAAGCATCCTCTAAAGGAGAAGACTGTCTATAGAAGACAAAGCCATGTTTAAAAAAATATATATTATTTTGTTTTTGAAATAGGATCTCCATATATAGCCTGGGCTGACTTTGAACTGTGCTGCTCCCCACGTACCTATCAAATACTAGGAACGTGTATTGAATGCCCGACTCTTGCAAAATTATTTAATGTATTTATTTTCCCATTAAATTCATGAGAAAATATAAGGTATAAAGTAATGTATTTGAGGAGCTGGGGCGATAGATCCACTGTTAAAGTGCCCAGATTGCAAGTTTACCCTCCAGAACCCATATTTAAAAAGTAAACATGGTGCGCACCCTCAAAATCCCGGGTGGAAGTGTGGAGGGAAGCAGATCTCTGTGGCATACACCGGCCAACCTAACCTAATCGGCAAGTTTCAAGCCAGTGAGCCACCCTATCTCAAAAACTGAGATAAGCCTCTGAGGAAAAAACAGCCAAGGTTCTCCTGCACCCTGTTCCAATGCCTGCCTCCCTGACACACGTTACCCATAGTTACCCATAGACATCAATCACAGTAACAATTTTGATTCTCAAAATCTAAAGACTTCGAAAGTATCTTCCTTGGCTCTTAGATTTCTTCACATAGCTAAGTCAGCTGACCAGTTTCTTAAACGTTCACGAACAAACATCATCATCAATAATAATCAATAATCATAATCAATCAGAGGCATGCAGCAAATTCTCTTACCACTTTGAAAGCTCTTGCAGGAGCAGGTAAAGAATTGGTCTCTTCTAGATATTTATCCCAGGAAAAGTGTTTCACATGCGAATAGCCTAAGAAATAAAGAACAGCATGAATCCTATGAGGGTGTGACGAAAACGAAATAACAAATAGTCCTACCAAAAAAAAAAAAAAAAAAAAAAAAAAAAAAAAAAACCCTCCAGAGCTACTGCTTGGAATGATCACTTAATTCCTTTCTGATCACTTATTCTGACTCCATCGCTGTTTAGATGTGATTATAAAGTATATCAAGACAGTGAAATAAAAGGATTTACAAGGATTATTAATGAAATAATTCAGATATTCCTTTCTTTTGTTAGGCCACAGAACATTATTTAAAGAATGTGTAAAAACAACTTCTTGTGCCTCCACCCTGCTGCCTCTGTTCTCGCTAGTGTCCCAAATCCTTCAGGCAGCCATGATGGGGGCCTACTTGCCGCACGAAGGGGAAATCTGTGGATATATTAGCAGTAACGGAGGTCAGGCTTCTACCCACCTGAGAACAGGTATAGACATGGACAGAAGAAAACTAAAACGAAGCCAATAGTTTGAGATTTGAATCGGGCCAGTGGTATCAATGGAAGGTGTTTTATTTTAGCAAACACTAGCACTGAAATAGGAAAGATTAAGAAGTTCTGCCTACGCTTACAGATGCACACCCCCTTCAACCAGTGAGATGCCCTTCTGGGAGTAAGCAAATAGCTACCAGACTGTGATTAGTAAATAGCACTCGCCACTTAAAAAATAATCTTGGTGAAATGGCTGTAGGGCTGTGTGATGATCAGTGAGTATATGTTACTTGCAGCTGCTCCATTGAGTAGTTCTCAAACCCCAAGGCAAACATGTGAAAAGTAGGTTGAACCACCACCAAAAAGGGGCTGTTACTTGGTACACCTTTAAAAGACCTGCATAAAAGTCAATAATAAACTCTTGAGATAAAGTTAGCAGGGGCTGGAGAGATGGCTCAGCAGTTGAGAACACTGGCTGCTTTTCAAGAGATCCTAAGTTCAATTCCCAGCAACCACAGGGTGGCTCATGGCCATCTGTAATGGGATCTGATGCCCTCTTCTGGTGTGTCTGAAGACAGCTACAGTGTGTTCACATACATAAAATAAAATAATAATAATAATAATAATAATAATAATGTTAGTAATTTACAGTTCTACAAAGATATAAATAAATTAACTGGATGGATAACTGGGGAGTGAAAAGGCTAATCTTTGCAGAAGAATATCAATTAAATATACAAAAGTAGATAGAATAGACAAATTACCATTACCCATTAACATTCTTCAACTTAGAATAGTAATTAGTTCCAAATAGAAATATTAGCAGATGGTATAACTGAAAGACAGATGAGATACGAGGTAATTACAGAATCTCAAATATCTCTAGAAAAAAGGACTGACAAATATGTCCTTGAGCTGTGCCCTTGAGAAGTTTACAACACTGTAGCAGTCTTAGGGCGGGAGACGGGGTTCGGAGGGGCAAGGGGGATGGTGTTCAACTTGGAGACAGTCATGGGGTGCTTTCATTTAGTCCTACTCAAGAACTAGAGGCAGGAGGATCTCGGTGGCTCTGACACCAGCATTCTCTACATACTGAGTTCCAGGCCATCATGGCTACCTGGTAAGACTGTTTGAAAAAGAAAACTAAGAAAAATAAAAACAAATGTGTGATTTGGGCCTAGTCATTAGGAAATGTCAATCATACTCAAATGACAACACTCTGGACAAAATAATTAGTTTATAAGTCTCACACATACTAAGGTTTGGTTGTCAAGGCGACTCTAACGAGGGACTAGAGGATCTGTGGCTGAGTAATCTTACAGGATTCTTTTGCATGTGGGGACAGCTGTCAAACATGAATGAGTCTTTGGCTCCAGCTTAAGTACATACGAATTTATAAATACTCTTGAAGCTTCTCTACCCCAGAAGCTGTTTCCAAGTAAGTTAAAACAAGATATGCAAACCTACATATACATACACATTTTAAAGAATATCTAATGAACTTACCTTGTACATTTTAGCTTACCAGAATGTTTTAAAAAGAAACACTATATATAGAAAAGGGTAATAAACTTTTAAACTACAAAGATGGGAAGCCATGGCTGTCTCTATTTCCCTCTCAACTTAAAATCAAACATACATAAAGTTATCGTTTAGAAAACCCAAAGTAAAAGGAGTTGTATGTAATAACCATGCCCCAGCAGAGCAGCCCATGTCCCACCTTCAACACCACATCCACTTTCCTGACACGCCCACGTTACTACTTCGTGCTAAGATAATTAAGTCCCAAAATGAATCTCAAGTTGAAACCACCAAAGGTCAAACTTTGTCAAAGAACATGATATCTAAGGTTGTGATACAAATAATGCCAATATTAATGCTCACAATTGAAGCTCTATCTGGGGTGAGCAGGTCAGTGCCTGTAGCCGATGCAGGGCTTTGTAGAATGAAACTGTAACTCCCACATTTATGTGTTTATTCACTCCCTACACAGCCACTTCTGTACCGCAACTGAGCCCAGCAATTGTGACAGGGGCTATATATAGGGCATGCCACATTTCAAGTATCTATTCTTTAAAAAAACAAAAACAAAATCATGGCCGACTCTTCAAGTATCTGGAAAATGTTAGAGAAAATATAAGTCCAAACCTGGTGGTGTAATCAGTGTTCTTCTGTGTTCTTTACACCATCCGACTGGATGAATATGTGGGCTGTTTGATTCGCACCTGCAGGTTATAAAGAGCTGGAGTTACTAGAGAGGTAGGCAAATGCTGTCAGAAGTTTTTAAGAGGAAAATCAAGTAGCAATTATGAACACATCTAAGAGTTCTATTTATTACAACCTATCTAATTTGGGAAAAAAACTAAAAGATCTCTCGTCATATAAATATATGTATGAAGTTTTCACACATACAGTTTATTTTTGCTAGATAAATATTACATGGATTTGACACTTTTATTTTTCCATACACACACACACAAAAAAAATGTTGTTAAAGCCCAAAACTTTAAAGGCAGAAAGAGTACACAGAGAGCATCATTTCCAAGGTGAAAATCATGTAAACGGAAAAGCTAAAATTACTTTAGCATCTCTAAGGCATGTGGGTTAGACCACTGTCAAAACTTGGCATGCTAGAGTACATACAGAAGTCAGAAAACTAGCGAAGGGCCATGGGAAGGGAGTGCCCAAGGAGAGAGCACAGACATGGTGTGATGGGGGGATAACAGAATGGAGGTCTAACCAGCACTAAAATATCACGTGGGAACTTACTTAAATTACACACACACACACACACACACACACACACACACAACACACACACAGAGTATAAATAGATTTCTCCTATAATGGAGCAGGGAGGCAATACTTCTGTTCACTGTAGCACTATAGACTAGCAAAGGACCAGTGCAAATGTATGAATATATATAGTAACAATGTGCTATTTCTGTTCCCCTTTAGAATTGCAGATCCCAGAGAACCAAGCAAACCATTCTTCCTCTGTTGCTCTCTCCTGCCCAGCATTTTTACTCTAATTAAGCACACATTTACTATATCCGCAAAGAGAGCTGGTGCTTTTGACTCTGTGCTCCTAAACACACTTGTTCTGTGAATCCCTCACCTCAGCAAGAACGAGTTTGACCCATTTATCTACATGCTCATTGTTTAAAGTCTCAAGTGAAGATAATGTGCTGAAAAGCAATGTGTCCAGCCGGCTGACACTGGACAGACCCTGAAGAAATGGCCACAGTAAAGTAAGCGTAAGTCTCTTGCTTCTAATGGCACCAACATTGTAGAAAGAAACTGTAGAGATAAAAAGATAACTGTCCTTTGTATCTGCAGAAGACTGGAGCCCAGGAACCCAGAAGATAACAAATCCAGAGATGATTAAGTACCTTACATAAATGTTGTGACATTTGCATATTCTGCATGTGCAGTCTCCCATTAAATCACCCCTACGTTACTTACACTAGCTAGTACAATAGAAGTATTTAGGGGGTTGTTATGGGGGGAATGAATTATTTTAAGCATGTACATGTTTAGGACGCATGCAGCCGTCACAAGCCTAATTAAATTTATGAGCTGTGGTTGGCACGAAGGAAAAGCCCATGAAGTAAAAGAGTGGGTTGAGACTGCAAGGGTGTCCCTTTACATAGCCCAGCCATGGCTGCCTCTTAGAGCAGCCTCTTGTGAGCAGAGACTTGTGTGATGACAGGGAAGTGAGCCACTCAGACACAGAAAGGAGACTTCTGGGCAGAGACAACAAGTCCACAGGTTCTGAAGGGGACCCTAGTAGAGCTGTAACGGGGATAGGAAAGGATAGACAGGAAGCAAACAATATAAAATGGTCTCAGAATGGAAAAGGGTGTGACAAAGTGTAGGATTTTAGTCAAGAATGATGTAAAACATTGTGGAGGGTGTTCTACAGAGAAGGAGCTGAGCCTGATTTATGGGTTTTTTGGGTTTTTTTTTTGTTTTTGGCTTGGTTGGTTTGTTTTGCAAGACTGGGTTCTTTGCGTAGTCCTGGCTGTCCTGGAACTCACTCTATAGACTAGGCTGGCCTCCACCTGACTGTGCCTCCTGAGTACTGGGATTAAAGGTGTGTGCACCACCACCCTGCTCTGATTTATGTTTTAAAGCAATTATTATAACTCTTATGCAAACAGGCGTCCATACCAGAGGCCAGTTAGACGGTGCCACAAAAGATCCCAGAGGCCTTGACCACAGCGGAGGGAAACAGAGCGATCAGGTTTGGGTGAACATTGTAAACAGAACTAAGGTCGTTACATTTAACATAGGATGTGAGTGAACTGTGGACCGAAGCTGTAGGCATAGGCGGCAAGAACGCCATTTCCTGGGCTAGGAGAGACTGTCAGCAACGCCTCTGACATTTCAAGTAGCGAATGAGAACGCCTGCTCTGGGCATGTTTAGCAAACGTGTTAGGCAAACAGGAAAGAAATGTCAAATAAACCACGGACACCAACGTCTGGAAAGAGATCACACAGAAGGAAGATCAGGGCTCAGAGTGTCCATTCTGGAGTTATCAGCGTTTGGGCTGATACTTATCACCTGCAGACCTGAGACGACCCAGAGACAGAGAGAGAGAAGGGGGCAAAGTCCACGTCAGGTGACTCGTAAGTGACGTAATAGAAGAAATCAACTGGAGTCAGTGGAGTCAGTGGTGCTACAGATCAAAGGGGGAACAAGGGCTAATCATTAGACCTGTCAACACAAAGGTCTCTAGTCTCAGCAAAAGATGTAGGACACAAAAGCTAGAACAAAACGGGGGTAAGACTGAAGATGGAGAGAGCGACAGAGAAAGCATATTGATTTGAGAAGTCAGGTATAAAAGGAGGCAGCAAAATGAGGCAGGGAGCAAAAGCAAAAGCTTGCTTTATTATTGATTATTGAAAAATTGAAGGACATGTACATATATATATATATATGAATATATCTATTTTCTGTTTTCTAAGCTATGTTAAAGTTTAAAATTACTTGAAAACTTTTTTTTAACAAGACAAGTACACAATCTCCAGAAAATAGGTAGTTGCTAAGCAAACCCTGTGATGGGAGCCTTCTACACACTAAGGACTCATCCTATATGCTAAGGATATGTCAGATTTTAAAACAAATCTCTCTTCCCTCATGTGTGCACTTACAAAAAGAATTCATCAGAGACCATGATGTGCAGGTGCAGGGGACAGGACAAAAGTCAGAGTCAGGGTGCACATCCCAGGTGGAAAGCAGGAAGGTGAGCCCAGTGAGGTACAAGAGGAAGATGTCTCTTCTCATTGTTTTTTCTCAGTTAAAGGTGGGGGGGTGGCACACACACACACACACACACTACACACACACACACACACAAAGAAGGAAATGTAGTAGTCTAGAAGAGCAGACAGTGACAGGCACAGACTAAGGGTCCAGATGACCACCACATTAATAGCCACAAATGCAAAGTCATAGCACTCAGCATGTGGTACCTGTTTCTAGTTACAGTCGATGGTCAGGCACAGATACAGTAGGCAGAAGTGGATTCAACCCAGACTGGGATGGTGCCAGGTAAATATACAATACATTTGCCCAGGAGGAGTTCTGGTAAATATTACAGAATAAGAGGCCTATAGACGTACCACAGCATAGATCTGAAGACATGGGTTAGACTCATGGGTGCTCTCAATGATAATAAGTGATCTGAAACCTACACACACACACACACACACACACACACACACACCCCTGAACACACACACACACACACACACATACACACACATACGCACATACACATACACACACATGTTGTGGTTTGCCCTGAAGCTATCTGTATTTTGATGCTAATTCCACTGCCCCAAGGACAGCTGCCTAGTCACGTACTCAGGACTCAGGTGACTTCACCAGAACCACCTCTCCATTGAATTTGTAAAGTACAGGTGAGGGGCAGGTACAGGATAGAAGGAGGCCTGTCACTGGAGGAAAAGGAAGGATGGGCGGGAGAGAAGTTTGAAGGAAGAGGAGGAGACAGGAGAAGAGGAGACAGAGAGAGGGGAGAAGTCATGGCAGGTGATGTTAAGATTCTGCTTTGTGTATTTACAGGTTGTTATTAATGTTCTCAAGGGATGGATGGTACCGGGCTTTGTATGTTTAAGTGGGCAATTATATCTTACCAATTGGATCTAAGATTACTGTGTTGTGTGTTCTTTTATGTGAGGGTTTGAGTGTAGGAAAGTGTGCGGCTGGGCTGTGTTTCTGCCACGATATGTAACAGATATCTTGGGACACCGCGGAGCGGACCTAACGGGGTAAAAGACTATACTTTTTATTTTTATATTTTTACAACAACACACACACACACACACATACACACACATGAGAGGGAGAGAGACAGAGAGAGAGAGAGAGAGAAGACATAGGAAACCAGAAGTTCATAGCCAGAGAGTAACAAACATTGGTATTACCAATAAGTAAGAAATCTAGTAAGTAGCCAAAACCAAAGCGCTTTCTAAGAAGCGCTCTAAGTGAAGGAGGCTAGCAAAGTTTCTCAAGGACGCATTGTCAACACTAGAACAGACTGAGCTGGAGAAAGCACTACTTCAAGCTGGTTTTTTCCACAGAGCTTACTTCAAAAGAAAATACTTTAACTTCAGGCTGGAGATGGGGCTCAGTAGGTGAGGCTCTTCTGTTCTCCCAGAGGACCCAGGTTCAATTCCCAGAACCCATATGGTGGCTCACAACTACCTAGAACTTCAGTTCGAAGGAGATCTGATGGTCCCTTCTGACACGCACGTGATACACAGACATATAGGCAGACCAAACCGTCATACACATAAAAAGCTAGGTTAATGTCAAGTCCAACTCCTTATGATGTACTGTTATAACCATGTTAATGGGGTTATTTGGATGCCCTCAGCTTTTCTTAATCATCTTGGTTTTGGATTTTTACTGATGGTACTTTAAGAAGGGATTTATAGTTCTGCAGCCTGGATGGACTGACCATTCTGCTTCCCTTGTGATATAAGAGAAGGCTGTTCATCTCTTTAGTTACGACTGTGCTACATTCCCCTTCTCTGAACTCCACATTTGAGAACCCTCAGAAGCCTGCTTCCACAAATCACATGCTTGTGTTGTATCTGTTGCAAAAGCTTTACAGTTGATTCTTAGAGATTCACCTAAGGGAGAAGCCTAGAAAGAACACACCATGCAATGCTTTTCCTCTCTAAACCAATCTGATATTAAAATGGAACTGGAACAATTTCCCTTTAGATTACATTAAATCATATAACTAGCATACAAAGCAAAATCATGTAACTAATATATAAAGTAAAAATATTGTACATATGTATGCAGTAGTATGTAATATTTCAATATATAAAATAATTATTTTTTCTAAAATACTGGTGTTATGCTATACTAAATAGACTACTATAATGTTTTAGTCATTTACTTTTTCTCTTTACAATAAAAGTACTTTGTCAGAGTGGGGGAGAAGGAAGTAGTACTTATAAATGGATTCATAAAAACAGTAAATATACACTGGTTCGATTCTTTCTCTTGTCAATCTAATATAAGTACCTACCAAAGCCATGCTGATTATTTCGAAGCAAAAAATAAACATCACTAGCTTTTGGTTTTATTTGATTTCTCTACAAATCACAACTAAGGAAATCTACTTACTGTTGACTGCCTAAACCCAACATAAAGTCCATCATAAGTATCTACTTATTAAGTCACTGTTTAAGATAAAGCTACCATCTCAAAGCAGTCTTCTCTGACCAACTTTCCTTATACTCTGTCAGCAGCAAAGAGCACCCCACTCAAAAGTCGGAAGGCTCCAAACTCATTTCCTTTGCCACGGAACAAATCATCTTAGTTCCGTCTAGTGTTCAAAGGCAGAAATGTAACAACAGGAATCAAAAGTAACCAACTGACGCTAAGCACTTGTTACTTCATTTCCTTATCTCGATCACTCAGGACTTTATGTAAATCATGGGTGAACTACTATTAGCAGTCCTCTGTGATCCATGTGGATCAAGACTGAGTGGTTCTGAAAAGCTCAGAAAAAAAAAAAATCCACATATCCTCAATATGTATGGTTTAACTTTAAAGTAAGCAAGACCCGAAGATCACAGTATACAAACACACAAACAGGCTAAGTGAGTACCTCAGCCCCTAGGGTTGAAAAGAGGAGGTGCTTTGTTGGTGATTGTATTTGTTTAGCTTGCACTAGCCTTGAACGGGATCGGTAGAGAATGACTTTCACCTCCCGATCCTCCAGCTTCCACCTCCCATGAGATTAGAAGTGTGTATTATGTCACAGCGAAAAAATGACATAAAATTAGGTATGTATGCAAGGCTAGGCAGAGAACCAAGCAGGGATATTTCTAGGAGCTTATATAAAGCAAACATTGCCTCTTTCAAGTGGCCATGGTCGAGGGTCAGAAGATAGGACCCTGCCTCTCCTACTCCAACTTCCTCCCCAGTACCCGACTGCCCCAGCCACCCACTCTATATTAGTCTCTGCTTTCCTAATAACTCCAAATTTCCTCTAGCTTTGTTACCTATTGCTCCCTTCCCCCTCTAACTCATATTTACTAATGTGCTTTTTGCTTAGAATCTCTTGATAACACAGTAGCTTGGCAAAGATCCAAGTGATACCATTCAGTTACCCTAGGATCAACCCTTTGCTTCTTCTTTTCCTCTGGATTGAGAGTGGAGACGTGATTAATGTGACCAATAATCTAGTGTCAGATATTTACACTCCCCTCCTTCACAGTGTTTTGAGACCTTCTTCCAGCCCAGAAACTACACGCAAAATACTCTAAGTGCAGGTACACCACCTTAGAAGATGACCCCAGCACTTGCCAGAAAAAAAAATTGTTTGCCTTTAACACCATGTTGTTTTTTTCTTTTCAGTTGAATGTCCCTTCCATTCTCCTCAACTATTTGCAAACTATTCTGCACACTGAAACTTTTATTTGAATCTTTGTGGCGTGTGATGAGGTAGGTATTATGTGATCCCTATGGAAGGGTAACTAGGCCTCAGGAGTTAAATAAGCTACTCAATAAGCAGGCTGCCAGTCTCCACATGGTGTCAGTCTCCACACATGCTACCCTTGTGCCAAACACAGGCATGCTCTCCTTGGTCAATGACTCACCACCCCTTCATGTGCCAACTGCCTTATTTCATGGTGTAACTCTAATCCCATGTCTTCTGAGAAGCTTTTCCCCATGAACCGCCCAGTGAGGTTGAATCAATCTTTTATTCCACATGCCTTAGAAGACAGCAACAGTTGGTAGTAAAAGAAAGCAAACACTAACCACCAAGTTTCTCTCCTTAGAACACAGGCCCCAATGCCAAAGTTGTAGACTTAAGTTCCATCCACTTCCTCCCCTCCTGTCGACAACAACACTCAGTGCACCTTGAACTAAACTTAGTAATAAAAGCTCATTACCTTTGATACCACTCTAAAACCCATGTTACAAATCTATCAATACTATATAAGGGAAAAACTAAAATTATTATTATTCTGAATTTGTAAGTAATAAAGAGATGAACCTTGAGGCACAGTTTGTCGTTTACTTAGAAAGAGTTGGGGAAAGATGGTTTCTTCTAAACCACTAATTTGATGCTTCCCTTTCTACAGATCTATTCATTGCTGACTTCTCCCCAACTCACCAAGAGATCACATCAAAATGGAACCCAGGTGGCTGAGGCCATAGGTCCATGCTTGTGCTAAGCATGTTAAGTCCTGTGGTCATGCTGCCTTGGATCCCCAAAGAAACGATCTCACGAAAATATTAGTTTCTTCCAAGGAAAAATAAATCCCAGTGCCTCGGGGGTAGGGGGGGAAGAAGAGGTGACTGTTCTCATCATATGTTCTGTCTTTGGAGCCCGATATCAGGCAGGGGGAAGATGAGGGAGAAAGAGGCTGTCTATGCAGTAGGAGGTGGGGTACAGTATTCCCAAGGTGCTTATAACAGGGCAAAACAATGCAGAGGTTCCTCCTGCTTTCTCCTATATTGTATTCCTGTTGAGGCTATTTCAGGTTTAAACTAGAATTTTATTCGCTTGATGGAGAATCCCAAGGAAAACAACCAAACTCTATTCTAGGAACCCAAGGTCATAACACCCCAACTACCTTACCTTAGCTTCTGCTAAACTGCCTGTTTGTACAAACCTCCTCCTCCAGCTAATTGCTTATCTTAGCATCTGTTAAAAGATTTGCTTGCACAAAACCTCCTCCTGCAGCTGTAGAGTAAAACATATAGGATGTGGTTTCTACCTTTTAAAATTCATACCCTAAACACTTGGTGCTTTATTTTGGTCTGAAGGACCCTAGTTCTTACTGAAGTGTAATAGCTATTAAGAGGCTTGGCCTACTAGAAAGTAGGTAGGTTATGGAGTTCCTGCGAAGGACACTAAGGGCTTTTGCCAGCTTTACACCCACCATCTCAGGTCAAGATTAGGCCAAATACCAGCTTCCTGCCTCGAGTCAAGGTTAGGCCAAGTTCCATTCTCCACCCACAGTTCTCAGGAGGAGCAGGAACATTCTTGGAAAAGAGCAGAATGTACTGACATAGTCACCTGACTCTCTGGTCCCAGATGGAGTTCAAATGCATGTTATAGTCTGCCTATGCTTGCTAGCCAATAGATTCAAAGGTCAATATGCTTAGCCAATAAGTTTAAACTGTAACTTGCTGATGTAACCTATACCCCTAAAAGGTATAAAAACTGCTTGTTATAGCCATTCAGAGTCACCATCTAGTCACTTGCCATGAGGGGCTGATTAAAGGTTGACCCCAACGTGCCGGAAAATAAACCTCTTGCATTTGCATCAAACTCCGTTCTCGAGTCTCACTTGCGGGTTGGGGGTGGGGTCTCCCAGTAGTTAAGACTCACTTCCAGCCTTACAGGTCCTAAATACCTGAGGGTGCTACGAGCCTACTAAAATAAAGATTTTCAATTCAGTAAAGGTTTACTCATCCCTGTAACACTCCTCGCTTTCCTTCCTGCCTCTTTAAAGTAATTTCTAGTTTCAATATTCTGTGATATTGAAGATTGTTACCCTGAGGCTAACGACCATCAGGAAACCCAGAGGTATATTTTATTTCTAGTATATACTATTTTCCTTTCCTCAGTCCTGCATACATTTCCATCATGTTCCTCTTTAGAAGAATGAATTCTTCATTACAACCGAACACATAATATCTTGATGCAGACAGATGTCACACGCTTTCCATGCCCTGTGTATTAAAATGGAATACAGCATCCCTATACTACAGGGCAGGGGACTCTCATTTCATTTACTCAAAAAGGAAAGGAAATCTGTAACCTCAATTATGCACCAAAGTAATTTATACAGGAAAAAAAATCCCAAGTTCAAAGACTAGAGAAATAGACAGTCCAGCACACTTAAGCAATTTTAAAAGTGCCTTAGTTGCACACTACAAAAGGGAACTCATTCTCTTTTGCTGACAATTAACAAAATATGTCATGTTAATAGAAATATAAGTAATCTTCAAAGGACATTCTGGTCTGAAAATGAGGGCATTAGTTTATGCCTTTAAATATGCAAATCAGCTACAAGAGAGCAGTCTCCCTTTGCATTTCTCAGAAGGAACCAGGGTTCTACCTGCTTATTCACCAGGGTGCTTGTCGGCAGAGACAGTGCCAAAGCTCCCTGTGCTCATTACTTTCTTCCAGAAACCCAATTATGGCTTTAAAACAGTGTTGTACTGCACAACAGAGGCAGACTGATCTCTGTGAGCTCAAGGCCACTGTACTGGACAACAGAGGCAGATTGATCTCTGAGTTCAAGACCAGCCCTGCTCTCCATATCAAGTTTCAGGATAGCTAGGGCTATACGGAGAAACCTTGTTTCAAGAGGCAAACAAACCAACAAATGACAATAACAACAGCAAAACACTGAGGTACAAACAAACGTCACTTCATCTTTGTCCACATCTAACAAAAGATCAAGATGGCCGTCTTTTGTAAAGACTGGAGAGAGAAAGCTGCACAAACATGAAAACTAGAGTTTGGAGAGCCAAAACCTATAGGGAGCCAGGTGGGTGTGGCAGCCAGGTGGGTGTGGCAGCCAGGTGGGTGTGGCAGCCAGCTGGTATTCCCAGCACTCGGGAGACAGATAAGGCATCCTCTATGCAAGATGGCTACTTAGACTAGCTGAATGAATAAGTTCTAAAGGCCAGACTCTACTTCAGAAAACAGAAAGCAGTGACAGAGGAAGACACTGACTTTAAGTTCTAGCCCCGGAATGCAAGTACAAGCACTAGAGAGCACGCACCCCCAGGCGCACACGTGGAAAACAAGCCCAGTGTGATTCCCCTTCTTTAGCAGTTTGAGTAAAACTGATATCTAAATATTCAACTTGAGAATTAATGAGAATTAATGGTGGATCTGACTGTACAGACTAAAAAGTAATATGTAATACAAATGAACGCGTGTCACTAACTCTGACAACCAGAGCTCAACCCGTGAGCTCAAACCATGTGGGACTGACCACAAGGTGGAAGGAGAGAACCGATTCCCAAACATTGTTCTGAAATCTCCATATGCGCTCCCCTCAGTCAATATAAACATGTAATAAATTTTTGAAGAAGGGGAAAGAAAATAGCTATATTTATATCAGCTAATATTCACTTGGTACCAACCACAATACATCTGATGCACCTCTGGATATTCTCCTCTCACACTTACTCACAGCAGCTTGTCAAAACACTTCAGAGATGTTTTCACCAGGAAAAGCAATTCTAGTGAACGGCTGTGTGATCACATGTAATGGTTTAGGCCGAGGCTGTACTATAGAGGTTACGGCAATTGTCTGGCAGGCTAAGAACCTGGGTTTGATCCCTCAATCCACAGCACATGTAAAAGTCAATGCTCTGTTACAATGATTTTACGATTTCATAGGATGCTGTTTTCATACTATGACGCTCTTAGTATTGTATATAGTGTATCTGAAAATGTTAAGGATTTAAAAAAAGTTCCTTAATTGCCATCATTTCTATTCAGCTATCTGAATGGTTCAGCTAGCTGAGCGTAAAACTATAGATAACTAAAACTGAGTGTAAAACTATAGATAATTAAAATAGATAATATAGAATAGATAATTAAAATAAATTCCCAAAAAGTTACACATGGCTCTCAAGAGGAGGAGGAAAAGCAGCCTGGGAGGGCATCAACACGGAGGTATGCGTTGGGATAAGGGATACACATTTTATGTTAGGAACACAAGGCGAATATAGATCCTGAGTCGTCTGAAAGGATTTCATTAGAAATCCATAGTATTGGAGATGCAATATGAGACATGCATTAACATACAATATGGAACAAGCTTATAGATCCGAAATAGGAGAAAGTGGAGCAGAACTTTTTTTAATCCCACTTTTTATATTCTTTCTCTTCTTTTATGGCATTTTGTTTTTCTGTGCATGGGTAATTTGCCTACATGTAGGTCTGTGTACCGTATGCGCAGTGCTCAGACACCAGAAGAAGGCATTGGACTCCCCAGAAATGGAGGTAAAGGCAGTGATGACTCACCGTGTGAGCACTGCTACTTTTTCAAGACAGAGGCTCATACAATCCTGGTTGGTCTCAAAGCTCCCTAGGTAGCATAGGATGACATTGAGCTTCTGATCCTCCTGTACCACCTCCCAAGAGCTAGCCTGATGTCAGTCGCTACACATGTTAGAGCTTTTTGGTTTCGTTATAAACTTCATATTGTCCCTTACTTTTAATGACGTGCTTACTTCTTTCCCTGGATAAGCATTAAAATTTCAGAAGCATAGGGATGGAAAACTGTCTCACCAATAGTCATAGCTCTCGTCCCAGTTGTCAAAATGGACCAGGAAACGATTGTCCACCATATCTGTTACCGTAGCAACGCAGATAATGGAAGGACTCTTTTTGTCTGCAGCCTCGAGCTTCATTCCAACTCGAAAACCTGACGGGATCACTGTCTGTGGAAACACGAGATTTAATTAGAGATGAACACGCATGGCATTTCAACAGTGGAGACCTACATACGCTTGCACCCCGTTTCAAGGACAAGCATGCACAGCCTCATGCCCCTAATTTAAAAATGCTATGCTGGACTCACCCCAGGGTTGCTTTCTCCGGCAACAATAAAAAACAAAGCTCTACAGTTACATTCAATTAACTGAGCCTCAGAACGAAACACCCACAACCTTGCAGAGTTTAAAATAATTAATTTCAGCATGTGTTTCAATACCTTAGCTGGGAGACGTATACTAGGCAGACAAGTTTGATTCACCACATGACTGATTATTTGGCCTTCTTTTCCGCTTGATTACAGATCAGACAATGAAAATTATTTCACACAAAAGATGCACTTAATTGAGTTACAAACGTAGAGTCATTACGAATTCACTTCTAACTCTGAGAACATCTCTCAAGTACTCTACAGAAAGTAGGTCACCTTCCTATATGAGAAGCTTCAAGCCATTACGAGTTTGGCTTGCTACTACAGACAATTTTGCTCGCAGCAGCAGCAAAGCTCCCTGCTAAAACACATTGTCATTAGGAGTATTAAGTATTTTAAGGAAACCCATAGATTATCAGTAGTAAAAGTTCAGAGCTTGAGGGACAGCAATGTGTAAGCAGCCCTCACAATCTTTTGTGGAAAAATATTGTAATCTCAGAGTACGATACTAGAATATCCTTTGTGTCAGCCACAGAACAATTTAAGTCATTTCTACCCTCCAATGAAAACCCTTCATTTCAAACTGAAGCATATGGGCACCACTCTAATGCTTTAAGCAAATAAATGTTACAAAGTAAAACTATATAGATATAGTTGCAAAAATGTAACCAATGAAAACTCGGTTAAGTCCTAAGTGGATTAAATAGGGACCTGCAAATAACATACACAACAATCAGCATATATTTGAACCCTGAAATGATATGTCATTTTTGTCCATAGATATCTGAGTACTCTGAGGTGGAGAATGGAGACATAGAAAGATTAATTAACTCTCAAATGCCAAAACACAGCCTAAGATTAGGGTGTATGCTAGCCATGTCTAGAATGCAGTGGCAGTTCAGGGCAGTTAATCACGACGTGATGCAAGTCATCATTAGAGGAGCTGCCGAGGGCCAGAGACAGCAGGCTGCCGAGTTTCCACCCAACTGACCTTCCTCCAGGGATGTGTCTTGTCAGAGAATACAAACTGACGAGGGCAGCATTTACATTCCAGCGATTAAGCTGTCTGCCCAATTAAGAGATAATAAAATAGGCTGACCATACTCCCTGTCTCCCTCCCTCTCTCTCTCTCCTTTTGATTTTTAATTCGACCTACTTTATGTTCAATTTAATCAGAGCATATTTATTTCTTCCACTAGATCTGTACCCTCAGACCAGCTAGCTGCCTGATATCACTGCCCCGATGGAAACGTCTTCCCCCGATTCCAATCCTTGTTCCAGCAGGAGGGAACCCTGGTGCCTCTATCCTTTTTACTCCCTGCTACCAAAAAGATGAATCCAGGAAGGAGGATGCACAGACTCTCAGGAGAGAGCCAGGCTGCAGCCATGTGTTCTGCTGTCTGCTGAGGACCCAGGGATCCCTGGAGTTGCAGGGATGAAGGGAAAAGGAAAAAACCTTGATTCCAGGGCTCAGAATCAAGAGGCTCATTTGTCTGCAGTGAAAGGTTGTATGTGCCCTCTCATCTAGTCCTTGTGAGCTGGAAGAATGACATTTCATTTGCCCCCACTCTAATTAGGTCATATCTTGGGGAGGGAAGGACATCAAGGACCCCTCGAATATGACACAGGAGAAACACGGAATGAAAGCACAAATACAGACAAGAAACAGAAAATGCAGCCACATCTGCATTTGCTATTCCTACAAAAACCACGGCCACCAAAAGTATGAGCTGCAATACAGGCATAGGTGAGTCCCTAGTGACTTCCCGCCAGTGAACTCAAACAGGGCTCATCCATCACACCCTGTGACTCCAGTCTGAACAGTGTTCCTAATTAAATGAAGGCAACAGTCTAATATTCCAGCTGATCTAATTTCTATGCCTCTTAATTGTAAACCACACCTGGATTTCATATTGTGTTGTCTTCTACCATTCAGTAAGACGACCATAATATGGCTATAAAAAAGGTATTTATTCATGAAGAATTTAAGCTAATTTTAAAGTTTAATTAAGACAGGAGAACTCTACTTACCAAGGCACTAAAACTCCTTGTTATCACTTGTGATTTATCCTATGAGACACTTAGGGAAAAAAAAAAACTCATTTTGAAAGGAAAAGTACTTTACTTCAGATGCACTTACTATGTTCTGATTTTCAAATAATGACTTGGGAGCAGCCTGGGCTTTGCACGTCTTAAGGTAGGACTGCCAATTAAATTCTTCTTCTTTATAGCCTAGAGTAAAAGCACAGGTGGACAGACTTAGGGAAATTGCGAAGAACCGTGAGCTAATTTCCAGTCCTACTGCAGTCAAATGTTTTTTTCCAATAAATAAAATTTAACCAATAATTTAAAACTATTATTTTTAGATACAGGTGGTGCTTACCTTCTAAGTTTGTTAGAATTTTCGCAACTTTAACTGGGTGCGGTGGCAGACGTACAGAAAAGGAATAGGAAGGAAATGCATTTTGAACCTCTGTGGTATCAAGCTACTTCTATAGATGTTTAGTTACAGTTCCTCAGAAGTAGGACTGGTAAGCTGGAGTGATAACATTCCTCAGTTCCCCTCACCTAGTCCAGTTACAGTGAAACAGGGCCTTGTCTAACTTTCCCGTTTCCTTAGGAGAAGTGAATTTCTGAAAGGGCCTTTACAGTTCTCAAAAAAATCCCACATTATTTACAACTTTTAGTTAGAATAAAGGCATGGTGGGCCTCTATAAAATCACATCTCTGGGGCTGGAGTGTAGCTCAGTTCTTGACTGGCTGCCGCAGGTCCCTGAGTTCTAACCCCAACACCCAAGGAAGGGAGGACAAAAGTATCAAACTCTATTTTGACATCCTAAAAAAGTAAAAAAAAAAAAAAAGGACTATTATTAAATACAAAGGGGATGGACTGAAAATGGTATTTGCTGTTCTGGAGATTTTTTAAAAATAATTATAAAACAAACACCTCTGGCAGATTTTATAATCTAAAGAAATCTGCTGGGTATGTCTCGGCACTCAGGAGAAAAAAATGGCGAAGACCTCATTTTGAGACAAGGCTGCATTTCTCAATAAATAAAAATAAAAAGCAAAGAACTCCACATGGCTGGGGGCATAAATCAGTGTAAGGCATTTGCTTCATATGAATGGGCCCCTGATCTTGATCCTTAATCACCAAAAAGTAATTATTATTAGTCCAACGTCTCTGCATGGTAATTTTTAGTACTCTATTTTCAAGGTATGGTTTCTCAGGATTCTCTCCCTCCCTACCTGTCCCTCTCCCACAGAAATAATGTCTACCTGTTGTAATCCACGGTGACCTTGAACTTACAGTAAAGCCCAAACTAATGTCTACCCAGCAACCCTCCCACCACAGCCTCGCTAGCACGAGGACTGCAGGTGAGTGCCACCATATCTGGCTTCTCAATACTTTTTCAAATAGGACTACAGTAGTAAAACCAATGTCTCAAATGGCTTTTTTTCAAGACTATGTGTATATATGTGTATGTATTCACACATATATATGCAGATAAAACAGACCTGTATGTAAATGTTGTTTATGGTCAAGAATTATTACTATTCAGGTATTATTTCATGTGCAAGTGAGTACGTGTAAATAATTCAGTATCTTAGCTTTTACTTTATTTCTTTGAAGCAAGTGTTACACCATGAACAATAAGCTTGAGTTGATTATCACAAAAAATAATTCCTAACACTTCAGTTGGCGCCTGATAAAGTAAGGCTGTGCAGAATGTGAAACTGAGTGAGAAAAAGCAGGAGTTACCTTTAGGAGGGCGGAGCTTGAGTGAGAGAAAAGCAGGAGTTACCTTTAGGAGGGCGGAGCTTATGACCAGTCTTCTCACACCAGCCCACGGGGTGAATGTCCAAAGCATCGGCGTTTACCCAGAAGTCGTAGCAGTCAGAATATCCATCAAAGTGAAGCTTTATCCTATATCCACAAACCTGAAACAGGTAGGAGTATAGAATAAGTAAAAATGCGCGGGCAAGTACATACACACACACAGATACATAAATACACACACATACACACATATAGACATACACACACCTACATAAACATACAGACACAGATACACATATAGACATGCAGATGTAAATATATATACACAGACATGCACACAGACACAGGTACATACAGAGACTTGCATAAATCACATACACACAGATAACACACAAACATACACACACATAGATACACACATAGACATATACACAGATGCACAGATACAGACAGCTATACATACAAACATACACACATACACCCTATAATAAATTAGCTTATCAGGTGTGATATGTCCTTAGGGAGGTTAAGGAGATGAGGCCTTGGCAGTAAGGTGCTTGCCACACAAATATGAGAGCCCACAAGAAGCCGGAGGCTAAGTACAGAGCTCGCACTATGATCTCCCAACAGTGAGTAATGGTAGTTACTGTCAAGGAAAGGCCTCTAAGGCATTCTATTAAAATTCAAGTGACAGACCAAATTAGACAAGGTGAGCCAGTCTGTGGAAGTGTGCATCTCCTTCTAAAAATGTATGGACATATGCACACATGTTTACATGTACATACATGGATATATATATATATATGTATATAAACATAGAAATTCATAATGAAAGGATTAAAGAATATGAAAAAATATTGACAACTATTTCTTCTGGCAAGTGGGAACCAAAAAAAAAGGAATAAGGAAAAGTAATGTCCCACATGTTATATTTTAATTAAAGTGCATCGTACTTTACAATTTACAGTTAAGCACACTGATCCCAAAATCTGAAGTCCTAGGCAACACTGGGGTCCCTGGGAAATGCACTGTCTCAGGAGGGCTAATCCCACTTCCACCACCTCCTGCCCAGAGGACCCTCTGTGTCAAAAGTCTCTTATCTACACGTGCAAGGTCTATGTGCTCCCACGAACCTGGAGTTCTCACAAGGAACTGCTATTCACTTCCTGCATTAAAGGTCTAACCTTAGGAAGTAAGCCTCAGCCCTTCCAACTTGCTCTTCTGCCTTTCCCAAGCTTCCAATCTCGTAGCCACACCTAACCTAGTAAATGCTTCTAGGACAAACAAATAAATAACGTTGACTTCAACTGTTCATACATTCTGTACCTATGGATTCACTTGCTTGTTAACCCAAAATACCATAGATGTTGCCTTTAGAAATGTGAAGACAGTGGTGACCGGCAGGGCTTCCTTGGGGACTTCTGTTTAGTTTAGACCTCTCTGTTTAGTACCAAGTTTAACACATCTTCGCCCTTTCCGTTGGTGATTTTACTAGTTAACCTCTAACTTCCTAGAGTGCTAAGCAAGTAGCAAACAGAAAAGTGTAATGGGAGATTCACGTCCTCTCCACAGAGTGTGCGAAAGACCGAGAGTTCAGTTTTTACAAAACATTAATATAATTAGCAGGGAATCATCAAACAGAAACAAGTTCTGTGTGCCGACCAAAGTACCATTACCAGAGGCTCACAGGAACCTAGCCTGCATTTCCTCAAGGAGCAATTGTTTCCCATAAACTAATTTAAGGGATATAAGAACCTTGAAAACAATAGTCACAAGAATGAACTCCCTGCGGGTAACCCAAGCACTCAGGAAACAAGGATGGGTCTGTGAGGCTATACTCTACACAAATTCAACTATGATGGAATGTTGGCTGTCTCCATTACAAAAGAATTCCTAAGGAATTGGCTAGCTTCCTTTCTCATTATTCATGCCAATCCTTTCTGTCTTGCCACCCCCTACGGCTGCCAATTGAGCTATCCCCATTTCTTTGATATGTTCAACACCGGTGTCAAAAAAAAAAAAAAAAAAAAAAAAAGTCTTCCAACAGGTAAGCCTGCTGTTTCCCCTTCTTCCACTTTAAGGGAGGGAGGGAGGGATTGGCTGTTCCTTGGAGTAAAGCCCCAAACCCTCAGGTATCAGGACCCCATCTCATACAGTCTTGGTGAGGTTTAAGAATTGAAAAACTCAAGGAAACCTAGTTAAAGCTAAAATGACCTCAGCGACAGGAGGGGCTGGAGGAACCAAGCATGGTGGCAATGTCATAAAAAAAGGCCCATAACCTTTCATTCTGTAGCTCCAGCTTGGTTTCTTACAGATCTGTGTAAGTAGAAACAAGCAGAGACCAGAAAGGCTGTTCCTTCAACAACATAGCTGATGATTGGGGAGCGGGAGGGGGGAGGCAGGGTCCCACTATGCAGTCAGGCTTCAAATTCACCATCCTTCTGTCTTACAGAAATAGAAGTCCATTCAGTTGCTATCAACATGCCAACAGTTGAAATGAATAGAAGTAGGTCCATGGGACAAGTGTCAGTCAACTGAGAACCATTCACATTCCAGAACCAGGTTCCTCCTTGCCTTCAATAACTTGGTGCCAACACCCTGTCATCAAGTCACTAACAGCAAATGCAACGTTTCCACCGTTGCCACCATAATAGAAAGCCTGCACCACCACAGTCTAGTCTGCCATTGTCTTGTTTTCTATCCCCTCTCAAAGGCCCCAATGAGTCTCTTGCATGAAGTCTGTTGCTGGTGTGATATTTGTGGCATTCCTTAGCCCAGATGACTAAGGTACTCATTCACAAACCCTTTCAACAAGACCCAATGGTAAAACATTAAGTTTGTATGTATGTCACAGGAGCAAGAGGCAGATTATGCATAATGTACCATTTACGTGTAAAGAAGAAGAATACTTATATATAATTCGGTATGCAGAGACGTTACCGAGAAGCAGTAACTGTAAGGGCGCTCTCTAGACTTCAGCAAGAGGCAGATGGAGCAGAGATCAATCAGTACTCTTAGCACGGAGATTTTAACAAAGACCAGACATAGCTTTCACAATTAAAAATCAACACTAAGTAAAATAAGGCTCTAAAGAACAGGCACTGGGGCTGGGTATGTTACTCGGTAATAGACTGATTGCTGGGAAGGTTTGAAGCTCTGGGTCCTTATTCAGTACCACAAAGAAGTAAATACAGGCATTAAATCCCTGCCACCCAAACTCTTTCTTTCACACATAAATCTCTTAAAAGCAATTTGTATTTACTGAATCTTCAAACTCAATCCTGTCTGTAGATCCTTCACTTAAAACACCAGGCCTAGGGCACCATGGGCTCACCTCCATGAGCACCTGACACTCTACTGTTTCCTACCAAGCTCCTGTCTGCAGGATAGCCAGTTAGCACTGGGCAAACACTGTGTTCCAGGTAAGTACAGTCGCCATGCCCTGGTATCACCACACAGTCACAAGTGCTCTCAGTAATATAATGCAAGCGTGTGTGTGTGTGTGTGTGTGTGTGTGTGTGTGTGTGTGTGTGTGGTCTTGACTCACTTTTTCTTGAAAACTTAACACAAAAGAGACATTCCAAAATACTACAAAATACTACATAAGGATGTATAAGCTCTATGTAAGTGTGTGTATATATGTAAGATATATACATATAGATATCTATCTATATCTATCTATCTATCTATATATCTACTTCCCCCCAGTCCTTTCTTTCATAGATAAATCTCATGTATATCAGTTCCTTTTGTCCAGGAACATACAGTATAGCAAAGTCTATATGGAGTCTCACAGACACCACTTCCAACCCAGGTGCACGACCTGGGGAGAGAATACACACAAAAAAAGTTAAGCATCCTGCCTCACACGATGTAAACACTCAGACATTTTTTCTCATCATAAAGCCCCCATGCTCATCATCTTTGTTCTCCAAGCAAATGCAAGGCGGAGCTCACCTCAGCCACAGTGAGGACACAGTACACAGACTGGTGCTCAGGGTCCACACCTTCTAGCTTCATGCCGACTTTGAATCCATTTTTGTTGTATGGGAAGGACTGGTGCTGTAATGAAAAGGGCCGCAGCGTTACCTCACCCACAGGACCAGCTCACACCTCAAACAGTCACCATCCTAAGGAGTCCTTAGGGATGGAGACTTGGCCCCTTCCCCCAGAGTGAGCAGGGGCCCCATGCTCCTCCCCTACCACTTCAAAGATAACTCATATAAATCAACCACTAAAAGTCCCAAAAGAGAAGGACTCATGAACAGTTAGGATGGAAAAACACAAAGGCAAAAGTCATAAAAAAAACTTCATCTTTCACATGTTTGAAGAGACAGTCAACCTTGCCCATCGGAATCACAAGATAGATTTCCCGATGGACTGTGAAGACCCGAGGGCATGGTGGCTCTGTGCCCTAAGAAAGCAGACCCAGGCAGGAGCACTAGGAATATGTCTGCCTGATCACTAGCAATTTCAGTCTATCTACAAAAAGGTGATCGATCTCCCTATCAGCAATCTAACTCTGGGAGTTATCTAAAGGACATAGCCCCAACATATGCAAAACATCAGGTGTGCAACATCATTTACTAAAGCCTCCAGCAAAAAAAATTTTAAAATGTGTCTCTGTATAAACCAATAGAAATCGAGTTAATTTTTTAACGGAATAAATGTAAGTTTAAAATACTATGGCTTGGCATATTTTAAAAAAAAAAAGGAGGGACCAATGACCGGAAATGAATAATCTCCAAACTGTAAAGTTAAAATGTCCAACACAGCACAGGTAAGCCATTGCCACTGGGTGTTAGACGGGACAGAAAGGTGCATGGTGGTCCAGGAAGAAAACACAAGAACTCGAAATACTGGCCCCTTCAGCAGAAACAAATCTGGTGTGAGGGAAACAAAGCCATACTGGTCACACTTTATTGCCTTTTAATACTGACAATTTGAATCATGCTATGTATTACTCTTCAATTAATTTTTAAAAATGTTAGAAGCTGGGACGGAGAGGTAGCTCAGTTGGTAAGAGCACTTGCTTCTCTTAAAGACTCAGATTTCTATTCCTAGCATCCAGAGTCTCTTCTCTCTCTTCTGCAGGCAACCACTCATGTGCACGTACCCTAACATATTACTAAAAATAAACTGTTTCTAAAACTGTTAGTTAGAGGCAGGTGGATCTCTGAGTTTGAGGCCAACCTGGTCTACAGAATGAGTTCCAGGACAGCCAGGGCTACACAGAGAAACCCTATCTCAGGGGTAGGGAATCTCTAAAGAACCGAAGGTACAGAAAAATAACTATCCACCATAGTTTTAATTACTATACATTTGAATTAAAATTCTCAATGCTCATTCAGTCCCTCTAATGTTCACTACACTTCTGTTTTGTTCATTCATAACTAGGAAGACACTCAAAGAAGTGACTTAAATAACAGGATAGAAAGTACAGGCTGTGTGCCGAATCTTACCCACCAGAGCTTAGTAAGGAAGATTGGACTGGAGCACAGGCATTCCTGATAGTTCACCTGTGATTAATGGCTACCTTAACGCACGTTATGGAAGAAGAAGTTCTACAGTGACAACAACTTCAGATGCCCTTTACAAAGAAAATCCTACCTTAGTCTAGTGGCAAGAGATCCTATATGGAGGTAAAGCTACTATCTACACTTTAAACTGACTTCTAAATTATTTATGATAGGGTATTCTCATCAGGACTACTAGGTAAAGCATTTTAATAGAATGTGTAACTCAATAGCTCATTCTTGATCCCTCATAATTAGACATAGAATGCATCTACTAGTTTTCCAGTAGCAGTATTCCTATAATGCAGAATGAGGGAAGCCCAGCAAATGCTGAGAGGAAACTGTGGGTGTGCACGGGTGTGCACAGTGCTGTACACACTAATGACAATACAGCTAATAACAGCTGCCTTGTGAAAGATCGTCCACATGCATACTCATAAAAAAATGCCCAAGTCCCACTCCTACGTAGATAACGGAACTGATGGGATGAACGCAGACAAGTACCCACCCTTTGCCTTCACACAGCACTTGTGGAGGAAGCACTCTTACCTCTTTGAACAGCTTCGTCGGCACTGCCACAGCTTTCTCCTCCTCTAGGTAGGATGCCCAGCACCAGGTTTTCTTGCCTTTAGGAGGCAAGCCTAAAGACAGTAAATCAAATAATTGGCTTTCCAGAGCTACAAAAATCAATGAAATATTCCATGATATCTCTCTTCCGCAACCTCTAGGATTTCTGGTTCTTTCCTTTCCGTGGCTGACGTATCTACTTTGCTGGTCTCTCTTCCAGAGGAACAGTAACTGGGAAGCGAACTGTGGTAAACATCCAGTCACTGAAGCACAAGGGGACAACTTTGGCATACATGAAAAATCCAGCAGGACTCCCAGAGAAGCCACAGGAAGTAAAACCTTACAGAAACACGGATGTGTGTGGTGTTTGCTGCAGCAGCGAGGAAGGCTGGGAACAGGATAATGTACTGGGTGCTTATCGAATGTGTGACAGTTCTGGGACGGGGAAGGGATGTGATAGGCTCACTAGGAGCAGCACCAAATGCGTTTGTGAGTCCACTGGGATGTGTAAAGCCCTTCAGGAACACAACAGAAGGGAATTTGGGTGTTTATGAAAGAGAAATAAGGCCTGAAAAGGGCAAGGTGTGCACAGCTTCAGAATCTCGTCCTTAGAAGGTTATAGGTGCAAAGGAGAGAGAGGCTGAAGAAAGAGGAAACTCCACACAGAGTGACCAGGGTATTTAATTTACATCCTAACTAACCAACCAACCAACCAATCAACCAACCAACCACCCAACCACCCACCCACCCAACCAACTACTCACCCACCCAACCAACCACCCACCCACCCACCCAACCAACCAACCAACCAACCACCCAACTACCCACCCACCCACCCAACCAACCAACCAACCACCCACCCACACAACCACCCATCCACCCAACCACCCACCCACCCACCCACCCACACAACCACCCATCCACCCAACCACCCATCCACCCAACCACCCATCCACCCAACCACCCACCCACCCACCCAACTACCCACCCACCCACCCAACCAACCAACCAACCAACCACCCACCCACACAACCACCCATCCACCCAACCAACCAACCACCCACCCAACCAACCACCCACCCACCCACCCAACCAACCAGAAAGTTATTTTAAAGGGCGTGGAAGTTCTGCTGTGAACTATAGACAGGTGGAAATATTTCCAACTCCTTCTGGGAGATTAATGGAATAAACACCAAGGAATGCCTCAGAGCTGATGCTGGGTTCACAGCCCTGCCGAGGAAGAATGTTGGTGGCTGGGCTGTATAGATCTCCACTGACCTTGAGCAAAGACCCGCAGGGCTGAAACATCAGTCTATGTGGAGTAGAGCTGAGAAGAGCTTAGGTGGAAATGACCAGAGATCCAACCCCAAAAAGGAGAAGAGTTTATCTAACCAAATAGCAAGGAGGAAAGCCTAAGAGCTGGATTCAGTAAGATGTGGCTTCAAGGAAAGGGGGAAGAGACAGGGCCACACTAGGAGGACGTGCTTAGAGAGAGCATAATAGAACATGTAACATCTTGGGAAATGAGCAAGAACAGAGGTTTTGGCAAAGGGGCAGAAGCAGGAACTACCATTTTGAAGAGTGTGCTGTTCACTGAAGAGTGTTCCATACACATACGATAACAACTTGAAAGTCTGCTAACTTTCCTAAACAGCGTCCTCAAGCCTTTGTTTTATGGAGAAAACCCACACCAAAGAGAAACTGAAAGGATTCCCTGTGACTGTGAAGAACATAAAAGACCAGAATGCTCCTGTGAAGCATTTTTAGGGCCACTGAGTCAGCACCATTTTTCATCATCAGCTCACCCTGCTTTAAGACGGCTGAATCCCCACGTCTTTTCCTTCTGGCTCTCTGAGAACCCCTCAGGATCCTTCCATCTTGTTTGTTCTCCTACAGCAAGAAAGGAAAGTTTTGAGTTTACAGGTTCATCAGGTTGGTCTCCAGGAAGACTTTGAGGTCTATCCGAAAGCTTTCAGCTGTGGATCTGTGTTTCAGTTTCACTTCCTAACTCTTAGAACAACGCTATGGTCCACTTGAGACCACGCTGGTTTTGAACTGAGTCACTGGAAGAGAGCATCTCCAGTTATTCTTTGGAAGAACTCCCTCCTCCTTAAAACACATCCTGGTCTTAGCTCCAGGACTGTGTGCCCCACTCTCTTCAGGCCTCACTGGAGCTTTTCTCAGGCTCACTGCTGATGTCTACACTTGTTCAACCTCTGCTCCTCTCTAGACCAGAGGTCTTAGGGTTATTTCTGTGTGTGAGGAGGGGAAGGAACTACTGAAGTGGTACTGAGCTCAGAGGATAGCCCTGTGTGTCCTTCCTTAAGCTCTTTCTACCTTCCTGTGAGTCAGGATCTCCTAGTGGTTGGCACTTCAGGCCAGTGAGCTTCAGGAATCCTGCCCTCCATGACCACAGCACTAGGATTAGAAGCAGGGGCTATCATACCTTGCTTTTTCCACAGATCCTGGAGATCTAAACTTGGGTCCTTATATTCACAGGGCAAGTGCTTTGTTGACAATCATCCCCCCCATCCTTCGAGGTCATCTGTACCCTAAATAACCTCACCCTCTGTCTCTAGCTGCCTTTTCCTGACTCCGTGTTTCTATCTGGCTGCCGGACAATTTTGAGATGTATAGGAGGAACCAAGCACAACCAACCCGGTATGCCCCAAGGCCCGCTGAGCCTTTTCTCCACCCACCCTTGCCTCCACATTCCAGGCATTTGTTCAATCCAGAAATCTCATATAATCCCCAATTCTTCCCTTCTCGTACATACACTCAGAATCCAACCTAACTAACAAAATCACCTAACCGAATCTTACCTGACCCTCTACTGTGTTAAGGGATATCACACTGCAGAAATATCAAACAGGTTTTCCTGGCTCTACCCTTGCTTACCCGGGTAAACTGGTCATGACAAACCAAATCAGATGCAGCATCCCCTTGCCTTTAACTTCCCAGCGTCTTCACACTATACTAGGAAGCCATAAAGTTGACCTGATCCAATCACACTAACCTCAGCTTCCTCATTTACGCTCTGCTCTGCCCTAATCCTCTGTGCACCTCCATGACAAGGGCATACGCCCCTCCTACATAATGTGCTACAGCTGTCCTCACTGTGGGGGTCTCTCTTAGATGTTGAGCCTTGCAGAGTGCTAACGCACATAGCTGGCTCCTCCTTACTGGTCACATCTCAGTGCTCCTGTCCTTCTTGTAGCCCTCCACTAATAGCCAACTTTAGCTAGTCAGCCAATCCTAATGCTCTACATTAAATGCCAACACTACACTAAGGTTAAACTGCTGTCCTCTGGTCCTTTTGCTTCTTGTGTCTCCTTAGCCAGAGCACAGTGTCTTCAGGAAGAAGGACCTTATCCTGCTACACGTCTTACTCCTCTGTATTTCCAGTCCACTGAATCCATATGAAATCTCCTGACAGAAATGATTCCTGAACTAGCACTCACTAACTCCAGCAAGTGACTCCAAACAGATTTGGTGGCCAGCGGCAGTCCAAGGTGATGGCCCATGCATCTGAAAGGACACTCAAGGGTTACTGACCATTTCATCATCTCTCTCTTCATCTTCCTTGGAGTCAGCCTTCAGAGATAATTTTGGTTTTTTCTTCCGACTACACTTAGGATCCTCCTCGTCATTGTCCTCGCCTCCATCTCGGTCTTCCTTCTGATCTCTGTTGTGTTTATAACCACAAAATGGTGACAGGAAGCAATACCTATCAAACATCTACATGTGGACTATTGATGCAAAAATCATTTTAAAAAATGCTCTACAGCGGAAACATTTAATTTACCAAGAGAGGTCTACAGGCATTAGCATATCATACATATAGGGAACATTAAATCATGGCTCACAGATCTGTCTGCATAGAAACCGGAAATTATTTTATACACTAATGTCAAAAGGGAACTTTCAATATATATGACATGGATTATAATGAGTTTATAATTACTTGTCTGTCATGAAAATAAAAGAATCAATTATTTACAGATACATGTTTCCAGGGCAACTAGAAACTAAAGTCCTAGCAATTTTAAGATAGGCAAATCCAGTAGAAAAGGCCAATGGTAAATCTATAAAGAATCAGTTTGCCAATACAAAACAACCAGCAATTTCTATGTTGTTTAGGATATGTGGGAGTCTCCACTGAAACCTAAAAGTCAAGGGACTGGAGAGACAGCTTCATGAGTAAGAGTAATGGCTGCTCTTCCAGAGGACCCAAGTTCAATTCCCAGCACCCACACTGCGGTTCATAACTGTCTATAACTACAGTTTCAGGGGAACCAAAGATTCCTTTAGGCTTCTGAGGCATACATGTGATATGTAGATATACATGTAATCAAAATATCCATATAAATACGCTTTTAAAAACTAAACTACATTAAAAATTAATGTCAAGTCATTTATTTTGTCCTATACTATTATATGCAAGAAACATATCTTTTTGCTCCTAAGCTGAACTTTGTTAGACAGTCCCCAGATGGGTTAGTGGTACAGCATTTACTGTATGTCCACTGAAGTCATCCTATGAGGACCTACGACTTTATCTCTAGTGGACTTTTCCAAAGAGTTGACTGCCTATCTTATCGGGAGTACCTTCGTTCTCTGTGTGGTGTTTTAATAGAGTTACTTAAGGACTCTGAAAACATAAACACATGTGTTATGAATATCAGTACCATCTAACTGTGTACATAGGTCAGAAATACCTAAGCACTCTTCATTGGAAACGATCAAATTAATGGTAAGAGTGGACAACCACAGAGACAGAACATCACCACGAGGATGGACCAGAGGTGAGAGAAGGCACTCCATCCAACACAGGGGTGCGGGTCCATCTGGAGAGAAAGTCTACAAGACTACAAGGTTTGAGGGGGAAAGAGAGGTCCTACGACACATGGTCTTCTCAGATACTATGATCCAGAGGTCTCGGATCCACTTCAGACATGGAAGGGAAAGGAACCTACTTGTCTCTGGCACGCCGTGAACAGTTCTGGCTGCAATAGTTCCCTCCAGAAAGACACTCCTCTCCGTTGCCATACTGACAACAGTTCTCACAAAACTGGAGCCCATCTACTTTCGACTGCTCCTTCAGCCTGAAGGGTACCCCAGTCTTCTCTGAAAAGACTAGAAGATGAAAAGAAGGGGGAAAAAAAACATTAAAACCATGCCAGAAGGCACCCCGAAGCATATTTAGACTTTCTCTTCTACCAATTTTGTTAGCAACACAATAAAGAATAATGTTTGTTGAATGAATCAGTGATTGAACTATTAAGTTGGGGGTAGGGTCTAAGCTTGGCAGGAATCGGTTGAATCACTTCTACTAAAAAAAAAAAAAATCTTGAAAAAGGGCCAGGTATGGAGGTTTTCGTATTGAATACTACCCTGTGGAGAAACAGAGGCAGGCAGGTTTCTATGAGTGAGAGACCTGCTTGGCCTACATAGTGAGACCTTATTTTAACAGTAACAAATCTCCAAAAAGGATAAACGTCAGCCCTTGGCTTTCTCTACAGAGTTAAAAATAAATAAAAAGAACTGGAATTAGTTACTGGATTTCAGGTAATATTTAAAAGTTCCCATCTTGGGTAAAGCGAAAAAGGTCATGTTACTTCATGCCTACAACATTTAGATGAGTGGTTTTTACTTAGTTGACTAAATGAGCACATGGAATTTTAATGTAATCTATCTATGTCTTGGCTCACCACTATCCAAATCATTTAGGACCTCATAGTCCCTTCCACCCGAGTCATTCAGCAAACATCTATTAGTCACCAATTTATACTGGACACTGATTCTGTCAGTACAGACCTCGTTCAAGACAGCTCACAGGCTAGAAGAGAAGCCACACAAGAAGCCCAGTGCTTAGAATCATGTGGATGCATGCAGTCCTAAGTGCAAGTGAGTTCCAGAACTGCAGAGGAAGACGTGGTTCACTCAGGCAGGGCTAAGGTCGGGAAAGAGTTCCCAATACAGCACCTCAACAGGGTTTGTAGGGCCAAAGAAAAATAGACAAAGGAGGAAATGGTATCTTAATCAGAAAACAAACAAAACCCAGCATGAACAAAGGCAGGGAGGCAGAAAGCACAGGATGATCTGGGACTGTGACATAGTGACATGTAGGTCCATACTGCTTGCAGGGTCACAGCACAAGACCCAGAGAAGGTGACAGAGCTGGGAGACAAAGCAAGCAGATGGGAGCAAGCCTCTAGGTCTTTGAAGGCTTTGCTAAGTCGGCAGAGGCAAGGAGAAATGAAGGAAGTAGCAGGTGAGCAGTCTACACAAGTTCCGCTGACTTCAGGGTGCAGGATAAATCGGGGAGGGGTGAGTTAGAAGCAATGATTATTCAAGAGACTTCTGTGATAGTTCCAGTGAGGGTTAGAGGCCTAAAGTAAGGCAGCTTCGGTGGTGAGAGGAAAGGCCAGCATCTGAGGTGGATTTAGGGCATTAAAAACGGAGAGCATTAGGAAGCAGGGCGGGAGGAACAAATTCGGGATGACTCCTCAACTTCTTGACTATGCACCAGGTAGACGGTGCTACGGTCAGCTGAAATACACTTAGAGAGGAAAGAGCAGGTTTAGGGAGGGGAAGGAAGAAAAAGAAAATCAATTGCATTTCAGAAGTGGAGTTTGAGGTACCTGTGGGACATCCGGGTGGAGATGTCCAGTAGGCAGGTGGAAATGCGGGCCTGGAGCTCAGGGGAGAGGGCGGGGCTGAAGATAGATTGGAGTCGTCAGCATATGCGTGCAACTTACAACCATTGGCGTAGAAAAAAAAAATAAGATAGTGCCGGGGGTTTTAGCTAAGTCACCTACGAAGGCCATTAGTAACTTGGGTTTACTCGGTAATTTGCAACTAAGCTTAGGCTATTAGAGATCTGGCATTAAAAATGAAGCAGTTTGTAATTATTTTTAAAATATAAAGGCTGGCTCCTGTATGTTTGGTTACAAAAATTTATGTAGGGACGTGAGGCACAGAAGTAAAACCCGGGCTTTCAAAGTCTGGCCTCCGATGAAACTCTGATTTGAAGGCACTCAATGAGAAGGCCTAAGCAGCAGACGGGCAGGCGGCCTTACCGTCCTGAGCAGTTGGGACCATCCACGTGGTAGTGGCTGTTGCTTTCTTCACACTTTCCATCTCGCTTTCGTCTGTGATAACTTCCAAAGCTCCGAATTCATTTACCCTAAACTGGCAAGAAGGAACGTGGAGGAGAAAAGAAATTTACAATTGATCTGCTTGGGGGTGTTATTTACTTCACTTTGGACAAACTAACCACCTGCTAAGAGTGGGACAATCCTATCTCCTGTGAGGCGAGCTTTTTATTAACAATAAGCCCTTTGTTTCATAAACTTGGGGCTGAGAGGGATTAGAAGGAGGCAGTAGGGCTCCCTACAGCCAGGCAGGTAGAAAGTGGCCCAGCACTTCTAATTGGCATCTCAGACACATTTTTACCAAGATTTATATTTACTTAATATTATTATTTATTTAGCAAAGCTACTAAAGGGGAATTCTCTTCACCCCCTCACCTGCAAGGCGTTTATTCATCTCACTAAAGCGGGCATAGTTCAAAGAGAAGGACATAATGACCAGTCACCCTTCTCCTTATAGTCCAAGTTGAAAATGCATTTAAGCTCCAGCAACACATTTCCTTTTTCTTTCATCGCTCTCTAAAATTCTCCACCCAAACTCTCCCAGTTTTCCCAAGCAACACTTGTTCAGAAGGACTGAACAAGTCTACCGTATGCCAATGGGTCACTAAAGATGAAGGTCACTCCCATGTTGTGGAATTCTCATTCTGGATCCTACAAGCTTCTTCTCACCCCACGGCAGTCACACATAAAGCAGGTCTCTGTACCAACAGGCTTCCACCGTGTGGAAGGCTTGCTCAATCACTGCTATTGTGCCATGACGGGGACTGTGTTCTCTCTGACTAAAGAATTCATGGATCTAAACGTTTTCTTCACTCCTTAGTTTCCATAAAACAGAATAGCAATCGGGATTCATGCGTGTTAGCAAGAGATAAATATAGGTATGTGTATGTGTGTTTGTGTATGTGTGTGTGTGTCTTCCACACTCATTGTATAAAATCATTAATACTTTCTAGACAGAATGAATTGAAATAGTTTAGGAATGTGAGAATTTTTTTTCCCTATTATGTATTCGGGATACAAATTGACAGGCAATGTGTATAGCACAGGTAGTGTCCATGTCAGTTCAGAAAATAGTAAACGTCAATTTCATGAGCAAGAACTAAAAACCACTTTTTAAAAGAAAGAAAGTTTAAAGTTTAAAAAAAAAAAAAAAAACCTGAACTAGCAAGTCTCCAAAGTAAGGCTGACAGTACCATCTACTGGGCAAGAGTAGATAAAACAAGCTACAACAATCCTTATTTAATGATACTGAAGAAAGTGATCCAAAAGTCAATTCTGAGTTAAGAATTTTTTTAAATCAACACAAACAATGCTTCACCAAGAAGGGTAATTCTTCTTCCCTTACTTGCAATCCACATTAATGTGTTCTTACTTGACAAGTGCAAGATGTGAGGAATAGCACCAGACATTTAGAGTAGACAGAAAGGATCTTAATGGCTGCTAAGCTGCAAACCACCCTGCATTATAAACACCCAAGAAAGGACACCAGACGGGGACCTCTGGTTGGAAAGTGCAGGTCTGACACTTGGAAAGGTTTGGCTTAAATACTCTTGAAGTAAAAAGGTAGTAATGTCTCTACGAACACACTGGACCTTAACCATCTTCTCCTCTGCTAACATTAATGCCATAATTGACAATTTAAATAGAAAGCAGACATTCGATGTCATTTGGGGACACAGTGAACAGCCCTAAGCCAGACAGCAAGGATGAATGCCTAGGGCTGATGTATGAAACGGGTATGAAGAAGCTATGTGTACACTTGTGGGTCTAGGGTTTGCCATCCCCTCAAAGGCATCCTAAACCCCTGAAACTTAGACAAAATCTGCTCTCCCTATGACTGATCAGCTCAGGGATCAAACCCTCAATGTATGCTCACTCTATGCAGAAAGAGATTGAATTTTCTGGAGGCTTCTCTTTTTAGATTTTGTGTCTTCCACAACATGACTAGTGAAGAGAACTGTCAGGATGAATGGGTGTGCTGGTGTGACTAGATAGCCAATGGTAGGATTCCAGTAAGACTGATACATTTTCTTTAGTTTCCCCAATTAAACTTGTGGGTTCTCAAAGTTTTTATGAAGGCTTCGGAGTGATACAAAATTTCTCAAGTGCTCCACTCTCTAACTGAGAATATCAAATAGTAAACTTTCACAAAAGCAATTCATTAAAGTGAAGACAAGGTTGGCATGGCACCTTTTCTACATATGAATATATCCAGGCCAGTAATTAAATAATTATGCCTCAGAGAGCTGCACGGTGACAAGCTTTTACTTATCCGGCCTGCCCCAAGCCACCTTGGTTGTCCCTGTTCTTTACTTTTGCTTGTAGGGGCAAAAGCCCCTGTCCTTCCTTTTGGGGTCACTTTAATAATAGATCACTAAAAGAAACTATCAAGGTTCTGATTTCCACTTTATTACTTTTGATGTTGAAATAAAAAAAAAACCCAAGTCCCAATTACCAATGTGTTTAAGGGCAAAGATGTTTGGTCCCTAAACTGTTTTAAACATACATTGAGAAGGCAAAGTCATGCATTAAGAAGAGGGGGTGGGTTTTACAGCTGGCTATTACAGGTCTATTCTCTGATGAGGAGCAACTCAGGGGAGGATCCCCATTGTACCAAGGGACTCCAAAAGACTAGCTCCTTCTGACTCAGTGGAGTACTTCTCTCTGGAGAAATACTTCAGACGCCATTAGAATTCAGGTAGACTTGCTTGCCTGTGGATCCCATTTCCAGAACTGGGCCTTGTCCTGGACTCTCCTTGTCTGGGCTCTATGCCTAGTCCTGCAGTGGTTTGATGTGCCAGGGTAGGGGGAGACAGGGCTGGGGGTGGGGGACAACGGAGGGGTGCACTCCTCCTCACTGTAGGGTGAGGGGCTGTGTTAGGGAGACTGGGATGGGGATGAGGAGTTTGGATCGGTGTGTGTGTGTGTGTGTGTGTGTGTGTGTGTGTGTGTGTGTGTATTTGAGAGAGAGAGAAAGAGAGAGAGAGAGAGAGAGAGAGAGAGAGAGAGAGAGAGAGAAGTAAATTCAGGTAGAGAAAGGTCTGAGGCCTTGGGAATCCCTGCTGCCAAGCACCTGTCTGCAGTGACAACTCTACTATGGCTAGCCCAGAGCCCTTACACTATTAAAACTTATTTGCATCCTCAAGGAACAAACTGTGTATAACTTCTGAAGCTGATTTATGCAGAAATGCTGTGATGACGAGGAGCAAGATCCTTTCCAGACTAGGAGCGGGCACTTGCTATCTCCTGACCCCGTGACCTGCTGCAGTGACTCTGCTTCTGGAAGCCCTGCTCCTGCTCTCTTCCCAGGCACCTTCCCAGAAGTCTTCACGAACAGCATTTTCAGCTCAAAGAATAACTGGTGTTTAATGGCTTCCGGGTCCCTCCAGCTGAAGGAAGTTCCCACCTCTCCAAATGTGTGCCGCTTCCCCATGTCTGTTGATCTTGGCATGCTCTCTGTCTTTAGAAAGCACTGTGGCAGTGTTAAGAGAAACAGTTTCAATAACCATCAGGGTCTCCTCTGCCCCAGAGCTGCAACAACTAAGTAACAGATGACAGACAATAACTAAGTAACAAATGACAGACAGAAGGGGTTAAATAAAGGGATGAGATATCTGCAGGTAAGGTGCTCCCTCAGAGGGTTAACTTCCTAGTCCTCTCTGTACTTTATTTCAAATAATTACGGTTAATTAGCCCAGAATGGAAAGCAGAAAGGGCAGAGAGAAATGTGCCCAAGACAGGAGATGGGGAGGAAACAAAGAAGCACTTAAGTCAAAGGAGACGAGGCCAAAGAAAAGTGGGGGCCCCTATGGAAGAGTCAGGGGAGCTGAGGGGATTGCAACCCCATAGGAAGAACAACAGTGTCAACTAACCTGGAATCCTCAGAGCTCCCAGAGACTGAGCCACTAACCATAGAGCATACATGGGCTGGTTTGTACCCCCAGCACATATGTAGCAGAGGACGGCCTTGTCTGGCCTCAGTGGGAGAGAATGTGCTCATCCTGTAGAAACTTGATGCCCCAGGGAACAGGATGCTAGCAGGGGTGAGGCTGGTGGGTGGTTGGGTGGGGAAGCACCCTCTCAGAAGCAAAGGGGAGGGGTGTGGAATGAAGAACTCGGGGAGGGAGAACTGGAAGGGGAGGGCAACATTTGGAATGCAAATAAATAAAATCATTTAATAAAAATTAAGAAAGAAAGAAAGAGAGAAAGAAAGAAAGAGAGAAAGAAAGAAAGGAAGAAAGAGAGAAAGAAAGAGTGGGGGGCCAGAAAACCGCTCTGGAGCTAAACACAGAAGAGTCCAGGGACTCGGACTTGGCTATGAAGTAACTACTCAGAAAGTAAAACCAGACAAATAGCAATTCGGTTATCCAGAACCATGTGGCAGTTAACAAGGAACGTTCTTTCATGCTGGAAAAATCTACAGAATGTAAAACCTGCTCCCACACTGGGAAGGTGACCTCTGTGTGAGAGGCCGGGCTGTATCAGCTGGACGACTTCAGTAAGAAGATTTGGGTACCAGCTGTTGGGACACGCACACACCTCTAAATGCACAAACCACTGAAGAGCAACAGTAGCCTGGATGTTGTAGGTGCCCAGCAAGATATGAGGAGGTAGATTTTATGAATTATTCAAAATGTCAACATTTTGGTTTAGTAAAAAACTAATTGTTTAACTACTTAACCAACCAAGATTTTGATATAGAGTCCTGTGTAACATAGTCAGTGTATGGTGTATTACAAAACTTTTCTTGGGGAATTGCAACATGTGTCTACTCAATCAAAATAGGAAGCCCATGACAGACCAAAGTACAGATACCACCCCAGTTCAACTTGGTGAACAAATTTATTTATTGGGGTCACTTACAGGAGCAAAAAATAACTCATAGACAGTTGAATCACCAAAGCCCATCCCATCATAGGTGAGAGCTCACAAAGCTGGGACCTGGAACCCTGAACACAGCCTGCAGGTAACTCAACAGGTTGGAGAGGTTGGTCTAAACCACTTCTAGGCAGCTGTGCTGGCCTGATTCTCTGCAGGTCAGCTAGAATGGGAGTCTTCTTTGCAGCCTGAGAGATACTCTTCTCTTCTGAGAGATACTCTCAGCTTTTATTGATTACTCTGGCAAGGAGGGGCCTAGTGAATCTGTTCAGTTTCAGGGACTTCCTGAAGTTATTTTGAGTTGTTTACCTTCCTCCTTAAGGAGCACAGAGGACTGTTTAAATTTCAGGAAACACCTCAAAACACACAAACCATTAAAAAGCAGCAGCCTGACCATTGCTCTTTACACAACAGATAGGCTATGAATCTCAAATTAAAAGGGTTAAAAATAATATATTTTGTATGTGAAAGAGACACAGAGAGAGGTATATGTGAGTGTTGTATGCACAAACATGCTGGTACACACATCATCCATACAATATAGAGGCCAAGTAAATGTCTATATTCTGTTCTGTCACCCTCCACCTTATATTTCATTGTGAAAAGTCCCCTCTCTAAACCTAAAATTAGGCTGGTGGCCAGAAAGTTCTAGAAAGCCTCCTGTCTCTGAAGCCCTCCCCCATCTGGCCACTTTGTCCATAGGTGCTGTGGGTTCAGACTTAGTTCCTCTGTGCCTTCCCTCTACGTTCAGATTACTAAAGTCAGGTATCCAGGTATCCAACTGTCTACAGCCCACAAGGAGATTGGACACATGGTGATTATCCCATAATTACACAAGTATAAAAGTCGTATCTAATAAGCTTGAGACTAATGCCCTAAATGACTTATTATGCCTGATTATCTTAATAAAAATAATAGGCTAATTTCTAAAAATCCATTGCTTAGAAAACTTTAAAGCAATCCATACTTCTTAGGAATGGAAATTCCCCATTTACCACCAAAGGCTAACAAAAAGGAAGTGCCTGACATGTGAAACGTGATGCAGTGAAAATGCGGGAGGATAATGTGCTCACAGGACAACAGAGAAAGACAATTTTCATAAAATAATGTAAAGTCAGAACCTGTATTTGTTTACACTCCTTCGTCAGCTGTCGCCACCGTTTCACAGCTGAGAGTTTACGGATCCTATCAACCCCGTTTCTCGGATAACGCTTACGGCATGTAAGGATTTTAAAGACTCATCCACAGGATTTACTTTCTTATTAATTACATGTATGTGGTGAGGGTGGGGGAGGGGCTGTGAGTGCAGGAACCCTTAGTGTCCAGAAGATCCCCTGGAACTGGCAGTTGTGAACTACCCAGGCAATCTAGAGTCTCCTCCAAAGGCAGAACATGCTCTAACTGCTGGGCTACCTCTCCAGTCCCTGACGTTCTGCAACTGGACAAAATTCACATGCTAATATGGGGCTGATGTTATCGGAGCTTGAGAGATCATCTTTTTTTTTCTATTTTTAAATGAGTTCGGCTTTCTATGCCCACCACAGGTCGTGCAGGGGGCACTTGGAGAACGTCAGAACAATGGCTTGATTCCCACTCGGTCCTGGATTTACTCACTGGGCTGCAGAGCTAACATGACCCAGAAGGATTAACTGATTCCTTCTCATCGCACAAAACTGAAACTGGAAATTTCTTCTTCTTAATAATTTTGAGTGGATACAAAATGTGTGTGCATACTTATGAGTACCATATGCTATTCCCACATGCATATGTAATATGTAATGTTTAGATGGGGGAGTTAGTATTCCCACCTCCTCGAACATTTCTTTTTCTACATGCTAAGAATCTTTGAAATCTTTTTTTAGTTACTTTAAAGTATATCACATATTACTTTAGACTCCAGTTACCCTATGGTCTAAAGGACTGCCAGATTTAATAGCTCTAACTATATGTTGGTACCCATTTAAAAATAGTCTCTCCAGATTTCACTAAACCTCACTGTGATAGTTTTGTTTCTTTAATCTCAGACACTGGCACTTTGGCTCAATTAAACCTAAGCCAATCAAAATCTCAAACGTTTTTCCAACGGCAGGCAGATGTTTAAATTGTGCCCTTGAGGATCAGCGAGGGCAGGGACTGGGCTAAGATGTTTGTCAGACAGCCATCAAAAGGATTAGATTTCAAGAAGCCTAAGTTAGGGGCAAAATCGTTCTATCTGAGGCAGCACAGAACAACAAGTCTTACTGAGACAGGCCAAGCGACAGCCTGTTAGAGATACAGGAAGTTCAAACACCTGAGAGACTGAGAACAAACACAAAGTCTAAAAGGCCACAGGCCACAGACAGGTTCAAGGTCCCAGAGATAGGATCACAGCAAAACCACATTAGAAATGAGAAGCAGGGGCAGCTGGGAGCTTGCACAACTATTCTCCATGGAGCCGCAGAGGTGGTCCTAATGTAGGCTCAGTAGGGGAGGAGACACATGGTGGGCTAGCATATATACAGTGGGCAGACTAGATCCTATAAAGGGTGGAGACACACAGTGAGCTAGCACGTATATAGTGGGCAGACAGACCGGTGAAGGGTGGAGACACATGGTGGGCTAGCATACATGCAATGAGCAGACAGACCCATGAAGAGTGGAGACACATGGTAAATTAGAACATACAGTGGGCAGACTGACCCAGGAAGAGTGGAGACTCACAGTGGGCTAGCATATATATACAGTGAGCAGACTGGCCCATAAAGAGTAGAGACACAAGTAGGCTAGCAAATTTACTGTGGGCAGACTGACCCAGGAAGAGTGGAGACACACAGCATAGTGGGCTAGCATATGTACAGTGAGCAGATTGACCTATAAAGAGTAGAGACACACAGTAGTCCAGCCAGCACATATACTGTGGGCAGACTGACCCATGAAGAGTGCCCTTCATGTAAGGTTACAAGAAGAATGTGCTAGTGAACAAGTGATTACACAAAATTCATATTTATCGTATAAATAATTTAAAGACAGTGAAGAGTTCTATTGATTCAAATTATTCATATTGCTTTATCCAGTTTCTATATAAGGACACTAGGACCCAGGGAATGTGGTTATCTATTCAAAGCTACAAAGCCATCACTAAAATATCAAAAAGCTAGCCTTTCTAGGTCTAGCACTGCAATATATATATTGGCCATCATCGTAATAGACAGAGAGCAGAAAGATGGCCCTCCTCAAGGCTCTTGATGATTTCTTCAAACTAAGAACATACTAAAAATATTCTTCAGAGCCCCAACCCAAGAAGTAAAATCTGGCAATCCATTTGTATTACAAGTTATCTTACAAACTTACCGCAGAACACCACACACTGTGTTTAATGCTTTGAGGTTTGGTTTCACGTATATACTCACTGTAAAATAAGCTGACTGCAGATACACAACATATATAAATAAGTAACTATATGTACTTCTTTATGCTCTTATTATATATCATATATATATATGTATATACATATAATGTACGATAAAGAAAGCCTACCTTCAAATCACTTCCTGGTAGGGTACCAACGCCATCCTTCCAGTCCATAACACTGAACACATCAAACTCTTGACCACTTGTGGTAGATGAAGATTCAGTCATGATTTACCTGGTAGCCTGGAAGGGGGTAAGAGAGTATAAATACTTCACGTGCACACTGATTTAGTTAGCATTATCACTTCTGCTTCCTTCAGTTTCCTCGTTGTCTGGATTCATCTGTCTGAAAACAACCACTCCGCAGCATCATAAAAGGGTCTGAGGAGAGAGACCCCTGGTGCAACACTTGCCCAGCAGGCATCACACCCTCCAATCCCTCTGTATATCACATTGCTGTTTTACTTTGTGGTGCCAGAAACTGCAGCCAGAGCTGAGAGAAGCACTCACTCTACCACCAAGCTATACCACCAGCTCTATACAACCGTTTCCCCTGAGCATACATACCTGCCTTTTAATTTACAAAGTAAACACTGTAAAAGGCCAAGAACAACAATGGCTACCAAGACTCGGCATATGGTTCTCTTTCCTTACCGAGGTGAGAATTTCCACCTTTTCGTTTAGACAATTAATGTTCTGTTTGGCATACCCGGGTCATCAACAGCATTGCTACTGCGGCTGGGCCAGTGTGAAGTAAAATGAGGGCTACTTCAATATAAACATTGGGAACTTGCACAGTCAATCTGATCTCTGAGAAGACAGTCACCAAGTCCCTAACGGGCAGGTGGGCAGAGGGCGGGTTGTACATACACTATAACTAACTGGATCAGAAGGTGGTGACTCATTCCTAAGCAGACTCATTCCATGCTACTAAGGACAAAGGACCCTATCAAGGCTGACTGTCCCAGTATAGGGGGATGTCAGGGTGGGGAGGTGGGAGGGATTGGGTGAGGGAGCACCTTCATAGAAGCAGGGGTGGGTGGGATAGCGGGTTTGGTGGGGGACGGGGGCGGGGCTGGGAAGTGGAATAACATTTAAAATGTAAATAAAAAATGCGATTAAAAAATTCACGGATTGTTGGCTTGTAGATGGTTCCATTTAATATTTACTATTGAGCAGCCATTGACCTCAAGTAGCTGAGCCCTCTGCTAACTATAATCTCAGAAAACGGAATCAAAGACAAGGGAACTGCTAAATGAAATGTAGATCTGAAAGATACCACTTTGGTAGTGGAAAAATAAAGGGGAAATAGAGTCCATTACTCGGTATGAATCTAACAGTTACATGTCTGACGTACAAACACAGCAAATGTGAATGTGACTTTTCAGAAAGAAATCAAGTTTGATTGACCCAGTTGAAACATCTATGATACTAACAAGCTTCCCAACAGCCAAGAACATGGAAAAGTAGTGATAGAAACGAGAACGGAGCTTAAAATAATTACTGAAATATGACAATGGTTGGAAGATTTACATAGTTCATTGGGAAAATGTTCTCCTAATGACGGAGGTATAACGTTACAGCACTAAGCCCGGGAGGGACTGGCTCTGACTCTTCAATGAATAAATTTTAAGAGAGGGTGAAACCTCAGCCATCGGGTCTCAGATTGCACACCAACCCACCTTTAGGAGAAACTGCCCTTTGTGGAGTTTTGCTGTGGACATCAAAGATTTCCACTATTCCTCAAAGAGAAGCAAAATATCCCTCTCTTTTCCAACCCTGTCTCTGCAGAAAACCAGACTTTCTTCATATACTCCAGCCAAAACTACTGCCCGGAATAGAGGAAAGGCAGACAGGGCAGTAAGAATCAGCCATTTCCCATAAAGCCAGACATCAGAAAGGCTTGCCAAGCATAGACTACACCAACTTCTCTCAGTTACTACTATGTATTTGCTCCCTTTCATGATATGTGTATTATCATACGGTAAGTTTGCTATCATTACTTTTAAGTAAGTAACCAAACAATCTATTTCAGCATAGTACATGTCAATCTGCATAGACTATTAGGAAAAATAACTAATTGAATTTTCAATCATTAAGGAGATTTAAGACCAGAAAGCCTAAGAGACGTCGCTGTATAGAATAATAATTAGCTTCCCCATAGAGAAGAAATGGGGAGGAGCTCACAGCCAGCAAGTTGAACATGGAACTTAGATCAAAGCACACTTACAAGAAGACACGGCACCCAATTACAAGACACCAACTTGCGAATCGCAAATTATTAAGAAAAGCATTATTAGACAGAGTGTCAGGGGGACACTGCTATTCTTTTTTGTAAAGGAGGGATGATAAACAGTAACACATACTCTTGTTTTATTTTCTTTATATTCTATGCTTATTTCCTGGGTGTGTATCTGTTGAGGCACATGCATGCCGCAGTGCACGTATGGAGGCCAGACAGTAACTTGCATTATCTGGGTTCTGAGAGTTGACCTCAGGACATCAGATTCAGTGGTACTGAGCCACCTCTGGCCCAAGTTTTATTTTGTCAAGAGACAGAGTCCCGCAACTATGCTGGTGTCACGAGTCTCATGCTCTCCCTCCTGTGTGCTGGGGTTACAGGGCCATTCCACCACACTACGGAGTGCGGTTTTTTTAATGGAAAGTTCTTTTCATATTTTAGTGATACAAACAAATATGGGTAAGTGAAAAGGCATATGAGAAATTTGTCTTCAACTTATCAATGAACTCAAGTGGCCAGATAAAACTGGCATCGCGCTGGGAATTGTCCATTTGTGGGTAAGATCTTTTGGTGAGTCATGTATGTTCTTGATTTTACATCTTTTCGAGTTGTTTTGTTTTTTTCTCTAGACAAAATATTGTTGTGTAATATGCTATTCAAAATTTGGAATGGAAGGAGCTTACACTGGCCTCGAGGTTATCCTCTTGCCTCAACCTCCCAAATGATGAAATTACACGCTCACACCACGATGCCAGCCTCAAGACTTTTTAAGTTAGTCTTTCAATATGTCCTACGCATTTCTAAATAGTCCAAAACAAAACAAAACTAAACTAAACAAAAAACCTCTGTGTTTCTCTGAATGAGAAACTTTCTTCCTTTGAGAATTTCCAGATGTGCCAATGTTCTTTCTCCCCTTCATTGCTTTAAATAAAATATCAACCAAAAGACATTTCTCACTGTATGTAGCGTCCATCACGAGGACCAACCAGACTGAACTGTTACTAAGACTTAATCCTTGGAACAGGAGAGGTGTGTGTGTGTGTGTGTGTGTGTGTGTGTGTGTGTGTAGGGTTCTGTGAGAAAAACTGGAAATATTAAATGAATTAAGATTTTGTTTCTATTGCTGTCATAAAACACCATTACCAAAAACAACTAATGGAGGGCAAAATTCATTTGATCTTACAACTCTCATGTCACATATTACTGAGGGAAAAGTCTGGGCAGAAACTCAAGGCAGAAAACCAAAGGAGAAACCTTGGAAGAGTGCTGCTCACCAGCTAATTCCTCACAGCCTACTTTCTTATACCACCTAGGACCACAGGCCCAGGAGTTAATACTGCTCCCAGTTGGCTAGACCCTCCACCATCAATCACTAACCATGAAAACGCCCGCCCTACGGGCTGCCCTACAAGCAATCTGACAGGGTTGATTTCTTAAGTGAGGTTCCTCTTCTCAGGTATCTCTGACTTGTGTCAAGTTTACAATAAACAAGCCAGGACAGACCTGCACTTGAGTTGTGAATGAATCCACCCTCATGAAATAGACTAAGATCTCAGTGACACTGGTGGCGTCATAGAAGAGTGCTGTTCTGATAGAACTTGATACCCCTGCTAGGTAAACAGTGAGTAACCAGAGTTCACAGCACTAGAACCCGCTTCTTCAGTTGGCACTCTCCAAAAGCTGTGGTAAATGTTCACTCTATACAACATATATACATGTGAGTGTGCTTTACACGTCAGCGTTACACAGGGAACTCAGTCTGTAAGGACCCATCAAAACTAGTAAACACCGTTTCCATGCATTCCTTTTACGCTAAGGTCCGTGGACATGTCATCTGAGCTGTCACAGTAAAGGACATTCACCACACTGTCTTTCCCATCATCTCAGTTCGAAACCACTGGCTCCTTTGTCGCAGAAATCTGAAGAGCTACCACAGATTAAATGCTTTCCCACCCACCACCTACTAATCAGGGGGCACGGCAGGCAGCAACACTGTTAAGGGAAGCTGTTTATTTTATGACACCCACGTCTCTCTTGCTGAATTCTTCCCCTGTGCACATGGGCACAAAGACACAAACACCTTTACCTCTTGTTCCTGCCATGTATGTCATGGGTCAGAAAGGTTTTAACCTTTATTTCTTTAAGTGTTACCTGATATTATTATACCTAATTCTATGTGTAAGGTAAACTATATCTACAGGGGACACAATATGCACACGCACACGTACACACACACACACACACACACACACACACACACACACAGAGAGAAACTGAGACAGAGAGAGACAGAGAGAGAGAGAGACAGAGAGAGAGAGACAGAGAGACAGAGAGAGACAGAGAGAGACAGAGAGACAGAGAGAGACAGAGACAGAGACAGAGAGACAGAGGGGGGGCGCAATATAAGCCACAATTAGCATCACATCGCGCCAAAATGCCAGCCTCAGTGTCTTGGTAAATGATGCTCAGGTCCCCTAAGTACACAGAGGTGCACCACGGAAGACCCAGTATTTCCTCCCTACCCAGCTCTTTTTCATGCTTTCCAGCCACAAATGATGTCAGATGGGGCCGTTTGGGTATTCAGAGGGCCAACAAATACCAGCGTAGCTTTTGATTCCCAAAAGTAGGTGACCTTGGTGACCAGAGCTGCGACCAGGGCACTGTTGCTCAGCACCCCCCTGCCAGGGACTACTGTGGATGCCTCATCCACAAATCGACGCCATTTGCTGAAGTAGGGGATGATTACCGCTGGCACCAGCAGAATGCTTAATGTCCCCAAAGTCCCCTTCTGTAGAGAATCCATGTCAACTTTTATTCACTTACACTACAACCTTCTTGACCTAAGCTTCTTGAGGTAGGACAATACAACAAACAAAATGACATGGGGCACTATCCTCAGAATTCCCTCCTCCTCTCCTCCCTCCTCCTCCTCCTCCTCCTCCTCCTTCTTCCTCTCTTTCTCTCTCTCTCTCTCTCTCTCTCTCTCTCTCTCTCTCTCTCTCTCCCCCCCCTCCACTTCCCTGTCTCCAAACCAAAGCTATCCAGCTATCCAACCCTTCCTTGAGAGTATCTACCTATTAAATGCACTACCTCAGTTTCTCAACTAAACAAGTCTCTGGTAGGCCCAACTAATGAACCTTCTCCACAAGATGTTAATAGCACCATTCCATTAGATGCTAATAAGACCAGATTACTTTCCCTTGCTTTTGTTTATGTGGGGAGGAGTGTGTGTACAGCACTTCTATGTAGGTAAATCTGTCATCAATTAGCATTTTATACTCAAATACCCATGTGAAGGGGCTGAGGATATAACTGGGGCATAGAAAGCCCAAGACAAAGCAAAAACAAATAAAATAACAAACAATTTATGTTATGAAGCTGAAGGGGGCTAGGCCTCTCACAGTCATTGTAAGTTAAAAGTACTATGAACTTAGAACCCAGACCTTATCCTCCAAGTCTAAGTCTGCTTCGGGAAAATGATCCTATTAGATACTTGTGTGACTGTACAAAACCCGTAGCAATCCAGGGGTTCTTCGTAGGTAGAGTTACAACAGTTCAATGCCATGATATAAAAGGCCATAGGGAAAGGCAAAGCGGAAACTCTCCATCCTAACACAGAAATAATTCAAGATATAACTAATGACTAATTTTAAGCAAAGTGCAACAATGCTATGTTACCATTTGCATAAAACCAAAGGAAATAAGGATCGTGTATTCTGTATGTACATAAACTATGTTTAGAAAGATTTATCAGAAACTAGAAATTCCATCCGTGTCCAAAAGGAGGGAATTGCACTCAACAACAGCCGCACTGAGTTCTCTCTATGTTAAAATTAAAATTAATGTCCAAACAATGCATTCAAAAACTATGATGAATATACTGTATAAATTTTAAATCCTGCTTCATGCTTATTTAAAAGTATGTTATAAAAGACGCGTCTTCCCACGAGACTATTCGCTGTTAATGTCAACAGGAGAAACGGTGGTGTAGAAGTCACCATGGGAAAATTAGCCCTGTGAAGCTCTTCGCTGAATGACTGAGAAAGAGAGGTGTTAACTCTAAGCATAAGCTTATCAGTATAACAGAGAACGAGAGGCTCAGGGTACACTCGTTCACAAAGACCGAATGCACCCCTAGACCCAGTGCTTACAATTCCCACCATCCTCATCAACAGTTGAAGTTGTGGTGACGGTTCCTAGTTATTCCTTCCACGAAGACATGATCCTGCCATGAGCTGAGGGGCAGGCACGCATGGCCAGGCCTGACCATGCTCCAGGCAAGGCTCTTAATCACCGAGCTTATTCTCAACTGCTCTGAACACTGCAAATAAAAAGATTTAAAAAAAAAAAAAAACCAACATTTCTTTTTAAGAAATCAAACAAGCAAAATTAACTGCTAGTTGAGTCTAGTGTTGACAAATAAAGGGGGTGTGGAAATGTTTATGAAAGTCATGGGCCCTGGCCACAAGATAGACGCTTTGGATAAATTGAAGACAGAAATGTCAAAGGCAGTGACTCACATTGTGTGAGTTTACATCAGGTGAACACGGCCACTAAGCCTTCCAAAGAAAACCAGTAGAAAAGATGTGCAAATTTGTATCGGTTAGTGCTGGACACCATAAAGATCACTCCGCAAGAGAGACGCATAGTTAGGGTCTTCTTCTAGTGATTTCACAGAACATGGTTTGAGAATTGAAGGTGGCTTGGGACTTAGCCCTCACAAATGTCATAAATTAACTCATCTCGCTTTGACTAGTCAGAAAGCTCTGACAGTCTTTCATGCCACTCGCTTGCCTTCTGCCGTGAGCAGAAAAAAGAGACTTTGTGAGACAGGCAGAAGTTTCTGGAGCAGACTCTGAAGGACAGAGATGAGATGGACAGAAGATAAGAGTCTTCTCTGAACACAACTGCTCAGCACAAAAAGAGAAGAGGCCCGGCTCCCACCTAAGTCTGGAGCAGCAGGTGGAGGGAGCGAACCAGGATGACGTCAGCACTGTGTGTCCTCCGGCCATACCTGCTCAAGGCACTTTCTCTAAAACTTACAGTGAGAGGAATGCCAAGTCAGTGCTCAGAAAGAATAAAGAAAGAGACAAGCTGGGAACGTGACTCAGTAAAAAAGCCCATGCTAAGAAGGACTGAGGCCTCAAGTTCAGACCCACAACATCTACACAAAAGCCAGCAAACATGCTATGCTGCTTCGCCTGGTCCTGACATTCAGCAAGTAGAGACAGGGGAACTTCAGAGCAAGATGGAGAGTTAGGTAGAGCAGCAGAGGAAGCTAGGACCTCAAGCAAGAGATCTTACCTCAAAATATAAGGCTGGGAATGATCAAGAAAGACATTGGATGTCAACCATACGCATGATGTGAGCCCACAGGGGAGAATGAACATACATACGCATGCGCACATGCACACACACATGCGCACACATACACACACGCACACAGAGACACACAGACACACACACACACATAAACACGCTCTCGTGCACACACACACACATGCACGCACTCAGAAACAAAGAGATTTTATAACTAAAAAACAAGGAAACAGAACATAAATAAGGGGCCAGCAGTATGGTGCTTGCCTAAAATTCAGTTCCCAGGACCACAAAACAATGAAGGAATCAGTTAAATAGCCACTCTCATTTCATAGTTTCTTTGTTTGAAGCTGCATGCTACAGGTTTTCATTTAGCAGATTGCATTTAACAGATTTCATTAACAGATGCAATTTCAAAATTAAGGTACAGATGCTAAGGTTGTAAGCCCAGAGTGGTTATACAATGGGGGCAAGTATTACATCAAAGCAGAAACACATTAAAATTCAGGGAACATGACTAAAGGTGTGTGACTCACAGGAAAGGCCGGCCGTCTTGCTGCCTGATGGAGACAGACTTATCTTCCTAGGCTTTGGTTACGAAGACAGCACACCTTAATCCCTCATGTAGAGAGCGAATCGGGAGCACTAAAATCATTACCATGAACCGTACACAAAATGACAACTGTGTAAAAGAGTAACAGGACCATGAGGAAAAGCCACACTCAGAGGTCTTTTTAAGATCATCAGATGAGCAGAGACTGAAGAAAAGGCCATCCAGACACTGTCCCACCTAGGGATCCATCACATATACAGACACCAAATCTAGACACTATGGGGATGCCAAGAAGTGCTTGCTGACAGGAGCCTGTTATGGATGTCTCCTGAGAGGCTCTGCCAGAGCCTGATAAATACAGAGGTGGGTGCTGGCAGCCAACCATAGGACTGAACAGGAGGACCCCAATGGAGGAGTTAGAGAAAGGACTGAAGAGGTTTGCAATCCATACAAAGAATAACAATATCAACTAACCAGACCCCCTAGAGCTCGCAGGGAGTAAACCACCAACCAAAGAGCACACATGGAGGGACCCATGGCTCCAGATGCATATGTAGCAGAGGATGGCACTGTCTGGCATCCGTAGGAGGAGAGGCCCTTGGTCCTGTGAAGGCTTGATGTCCCAGTACAGGGGAATGCCAGGGTGGGGAGGCGGGAGTGGGTGGGTGGGGGAGCACCCTCATAGAAGCAGGGCAAGGGGAGATGGGATAGGGGGTTTCTGCAGGGGAAACCAGGAAAGTGGACAACATTTGAAATGTAAATAAATAAAATATCCAATTATTAAAAAAAAAAAAAAAAAGATCATCAAAGATCATCAGCTGAAAAGGCCTTTTGCTTTCCTCATAGATATCAACATGCTTGCTGGGTGTGGCGGTGCCCACGTGTAATCCTGGCACTGGGAGGGCAGAGGCAGAGAAAGCTGGATCTTTGGAAATTCAAGACCAGCCTGGGTTCTAGGGAAGACAGGGCTACAACGTGAGACCCACTCAGCAAAAAAAAAAAAAAAAAAAAAAAAAAAAAGAAAGAAAGAAAAGAGAAAGAAAGAAAGAAAATCATCATTCTTTAGCAAAGCCAGGTAGAGCGGTTGTCACTGCCCACTTAGCAGAGCTCTGTATGAAATGCTGAGCCTTCTGCCCACCCTATGGGTGGACCTGTCATTCCTTCACAGACAAAACTCAAAGCTCCCTGCTCGCCCTCCCCACATGGCCTCCTTCTTCCTTCTCTTCTTCCTCCTTCCCCGCCCTCCCCGTCTCTAGCCTTTCTTACATTGCCAGCTCTTCGTTTCACCTGCAGAGTCTAATGATCATTGTGGACAAACCAGAATCTCCGATGCCCCAGCTGTGAAACATGGAGAGTTATAAAATCTTTCCTAGATAACTATGAAGACTAGATGAGCCAGGTAACAAGCTAGAAAGCAAGGTCTCTCTCTCTCTCTCTCTCTCTCTCTCTCTCTCTCTCTCTCTCTCTCTCTCTCTCTCTCTCAGCAAGAAATCAGTCAATAAAATATAAAACTATTTTAACTGTTAGTTTATAAGGTTGGAGAGAATATGAGAACTGTTCAATGATCTTAGGAATTAAACAGCCAGCCAGATGTGCTGGCCCCTGCTTGTAATGTCAGCACTAAGGACTCTGATGTGGGAGATACTCCTGGTCCCTGGCCAGTTTGAGTTATATAGTGAGCTCCAAGACAGCCTGGGCTATGGTACGAGAAACTGTGTAAAACAAAAAACAGAAGCAACCAACTGAAATAATTAAACAGGGTTTCCCATCCCACTCAGTTTATTTCAACAGCATCTACTTTCAAGAACTGCTTTTGTTTAAACCTACATTAGAAGATGCTAAGATTGCTATATTAAAAGTAGTTATAGAACTGGTCAAATGCAGAAAATATCTGACTTGGTGGTGCCCAGCCCCAAATAATACATCTATCACACAATCTCTACACCTAAGGCTAAGGAGGCATCGTAGGAAAGGGGCAGAAAGATGCTAAGAGCTAGAGGACCAGGATGTCTGCTGTGAGATTGCATCCTTTATATATTAGAGAGACGCTACAGCCATGAAAGCATGAGCTGGGTACCTGAGCCATAGGGACACGAGAAGAGATACCACCAGTTGACATGTCAACATGGGTCGGGGAATCTCACACCTAGAGTATGGATTACAGGCAACAGATGATTGCTCGGAGGAAGAGACTTCCCCAGGGATGTGGCTCCTAAATGATTATCCAATACGAGGACATCAGCCCTAAAAGCACACAGAGAGGAACAGCACTAAATAGACTATGTGTGTGTGTAACAATAAAAACTACAGAAAAAGGTCAGGAATGTGAGGGGGCAGGGGACACGAGAGGAGTTGGAAGAGAAATAATGATGCAAATAAAGCTCTCATAGACAAAATTCTTATATAAAAATTGTTTTAAAGTAGCTCTTTAATGGCCAAGAGACCCTTATGTATAGAAGAGTGATTCTTAGTCTGTGTGGCTCAACCCCTTTGAGTCAACAGACCTTTGCACAGGGGTCACCTAAGACCACTGGAAAACAGGCATATTTACACTACAGTTCATAACAGTAGCACAATTTGTTATGATGTAGCAGTAAAGATAATTTCATGGTTTGGGGTCACCACGACGATATACAAGTTGGATACTTCTAACATCCAGAAGAAAGGAAAATAATCTACGTAGTGATACCTGTGTTCCTCCCAGTCCGAGGTTCCTGCATGCTGTGAGCAGTGCAGGGCAGGGGTACCTATGCCAAGGTTGATGCCACAGCAGTATGAATCCCTCTGTAATTATGCAGAGGTCCAGAGACTAGGGTTTGGGACAGTTACTTACTTACAATAGCAAGACTTGAGGTTTCACGAACAGGTAGATTTCATTTCAAAGTTCTCCCAATAGATTGTCAATAATATAGTTTTGCCAAATTCTTTCTCAGAAAGAGAGAGAGAGAGAGAAAGAGAGAGAGGGAGAGAGAGAGAGAGAGAGAAGGAGGAAGAAGGAGGAGGAGGAGGAAGAAGGAGGAGGAGGAGGAGGAGGAGGAGGAGGAGAAGAAGAAGAAGAAGAAGAAGAAGAAGAAGAAGAAGAAGAAGAAGAAGAAGAAGAAGAAGAGGAGGGAGGAAGAAAGAAAGGAAGAAGGAAAGAGAGAGATGGAGAGAGAGGGAGGGAGGGAGGGAGGGAGGGAGGGAGGAAGGGAGGTTGGGAGGGAGGGAGGGAGGAAAAAAGAAAGAAAGAAAGAAAGAAAGAGAGAGAGAAAGGAAAGAAAGAAAGAAAGGGAGAAAGGAAGGAGAAGGAAGGAAGGAAGGAAGAAAGAAAGAAAGATAATATTCTAACAGTTCAAAAGTAAACAATAGCAAAAACCTAATTTCTGAACAGCTACCATAAATCGGGCCAGTGGCTGGTGACCTTCCTGTGAAATCTGTGCTAAGAAAACATTGAAAGTGTCTCACAGGCCAACAGCAATGGTTATAAGACCTGCTTTCCAGAGAGCACTTAAGAGAGGCGACAGAAAGCACAGGATGCACTATGGGCAGAGGAAGCAGGAAAAGAAAGAGAAAGGAGAAGGTCCTACCCAGAGAGGGCTTCTGGGAGTACAGGAGTGGAGGTCTCTGCCTGAGCCCTGGGATGTGTGCACAGGGAGATTCAAGAGGACAGCATCTGCATCCTGATTCTAATTCCCACACTGACCCTGATCATCGTAAGAAAGCTTTTAAAGGGGCTGGGGAGATGGTACTACAGTTAAGAGCATGGGCTCATCTTCCAAAGACTCAGGACTCAACTCCCAGCACTGACATAGCAGCTCACCGCTGTCGGCAACTCCAGTTCCAGGGGATCTGACACCTCACACAGGCATACCAATAAACAAAATACCAATGCACATAAAATAAAAATAAATTCTTTTTTTTTTTAAGAAAGCCTTTAAGGAGAATTTGATTTGGTATTTTTTTTTTTAAATTCCTCACAAAGACTCATGGTAGGCGTAAAGTTTATCAACTGAATGAATGACCCAGGGCTGGGAAGGGAGATGATCAGTTGGTAAAGGGATGCCTAGTGACTGGAAGGAGCTAGGTTCAGAACCCCAAAGTACACACAGGGTACTAGCAACTGTGAGAAAGGGGCAGAGAAATGTGAATCCTTTAAGTTTGTTGGCTACTTGCTGGCAAACAAGAGCTTGTCTCAAACAAGCTGTATGGTGCTTTGGTAAACATCCAAGAGGTTGTCCACACACATCCATGTGCACTCGTGTACGCACACAGACACACGCACAGTGATCAAAAAGGACAACAGAGATGCAGCATTTGTTCCACATATGTAAAGTCCTTCATTTAAGCTGCAATACTGAAAAAAGAAAAAAGGGAGGGGTGGAGCGACAACAGACTATAGAGGGAGAGAGCACTGGGAGAAACCAGGCTAAGAAATCCACTTATCTACCCATGTCATGTTCTCCAGTGGAAACTCCTAGCTGACAACTCGGCCGCTAAGTAGCTATTTTGCTGTTTGGCAGAGGCATAGCATTGGTGCTCCAAGAAACTGCCCCCCACTTCAGCATCAGTGAAGAACACATCAAAAGAAGTTAAATTCAAACCTCTTAAATGGGCTTATTCAATAAGAACACGAGAGCTAGCACTTGAAGCATCTCTTAACAAACACATATTGCTACAAAGAAAAATTTCCCTTTCAAATCAAGCATGACTGACACCAGCTTTGATACTCTACTCACCCAGCCTGATAAGAACTGAGTTGCACACATACTGGAATTGGGATCTGTAGTGGAGAGATGATAACTTCTGCCCTGAGGGCCCAGGTTCACATATTTCGAGCAGACAAAACTTTAGGTTATTATGATGATGTGAGAAACCGAAGAACAATCAAGAACCAATCCTTGAGGCTATCAGTCTTCTATCCTCCCCTGGCCCTCAGCAACAGAAACCCAAAAGGCTTTAAAACCTATGAAGCTTTTAAATGCAAACTCTGTGATGAGAATTATCAGCTCCTACTGTTCTCTCCCCATGTGCCCGACCAACTATATCACAGTAAGAACTGCCTCACAGCACAACCATGTCTCTGTGACCTACTGTCTGTGCGGTCATCAAGACTGTATGCAAACATCTTGCTGACAACCTTTACAAAATCTCAACTTCCTGCCCCCACGGTTTGTTCCTGTCAGAGGTGAAGTTTGAGATTCTGTGGCCAAAACATATTTACTTCCTCTGAAGGAGGAACAGAAAATGAAAAATGTCTTTCAAGAAAAAAAAAAAATGTACAGAGAAACTGAAATCTCATTAACAGACATTAACAGACGACGGCCTATTTAATAAGTTCCCATCAGATGCTTCTGAGCTCACACCCAGTGTACAGATAGAAGGAAGGCATCTCAGAGCAAAGAGATATGTTTAAGAGTGACATCATCTCATCAACATACTACACTAGAGTGGTAACAATAGAAACTACACCATTAGAGAGATTCAAGGGCCATAAAAAGAACCAGAACCTGTCTGACACAGACACTGCTAGGCTTTCGCTACATATGCATGGATTGAAATTTAAAAGAAAGAAAGCTAAAAGGGCTGTCTTGCTCCTTTTATTTCATTTCATAAGTTTTTTTTTTAAATGCTAAGTGCAGTACCTTCTAATTCTGCTTCATATTTTTATAGAACATGGAGCAAAAAAATGGAAGCATTTACACTCTATTTCCTTTTTTTGCATGTAATAAATGAGATCTGACCAGATTTTCTTTCTCTCACAGAAGTCATGCCTCCAGGCTTATCTCGATGACCATTTGTAGCCACCCTCCTTATCAAGGGATTGAGCAGCAAAGCTACACCCACCAAGTAAGACCATACCAACCGGGTGAATTATTTAGATTCCTTAACACCCAGGTGCAATTATCCATGCAGACCTTCTAATTCACTGATCAGGAGTCAACGTTGAAACAGATGCAGAGACTACTCTGTTGATTTTTTTCAGGCTAAACAACCTTACTCCTAACACTGTAGAAATCAAACCAGTTCGATTTAAAAAAAAAAAAAATATATATATATATATATATATATATGATATAAAGGTATAGCCCTATAGAGCTCAGCTAGCACACAGTAGGTGGGAGGAAAAGCACCATCAAATCTGAACAATCGACTGTCCTACAGTAAACACAAGAGATGACAATTTTAAGTCACACTAAAGACAGATATTCATGGCCACTACCACACAAATACAGAATCACTGTGGCCAAAACCAGTCCCTTTCCCTCACCATACAAAGGGCCTCCTGATCAGAATTTAGCTGAAATATTTCTAATACAGGTTGTGTTTTCAGTTTTCATTGTTATTCCAGGACATTATACCGCTCACACCACCTGCCTGATGCTCATCCTCTCTCTCTCTCTCTCTCTCTCTCTCTCTCTCTCTCTCTCTCTGTGTGTGTGTGTGTGTGTGTGTGTGTCCCCTTTAAGTTCCTTTTACAATCCTGGATGTTGGGTAAATTCCACTGTCTTTTCAGTCTATATCATTAAACTAGGATGCCACTTGTTTCTGTGCTAAAGAAGTTTGAAGACAGTATCTACCACCGAGCCTCAATTCCAGGCTCTGTTCCTTTCCACTATTTTACTAAAACTTTGTGTCATTTTGAGGCAGAGGACTTTCAACAAAACTCAATAACTGGACTTTTCTCAACTGTCAATATTACAAAGGACGGGAAAAAAAAAAAGATAAAGGCAGGTGGTGGATGTGCACATCTTTAATCCCAGCACTCAAGAGGCAGAAGCAATCGATCTCTGTTGAGTACCAGGCCAGCTTGGTTGAAAGTTACAGGACACTCAGGGCAACTCAAAGAAACCCTATCCTAGAAACAAACAAACAAAAGAATATTTTCTTCCCATCAATCCTTCTTTATTATTCATTCATATGAGCCAATGCATCAAAGGAAATACGCTAATCTGGAAATACGTTTTTACTTTAACTCTAGGCATTACTGTTTGAAAAACAGAGAACAAGCCAGGCAGTAGTGGTGCATGCCTTTAATCCCAATCCTAGCACTTGGGAGGCAGAGGCAAGTGGATCTCCAAGTTTACGGTCAGCCTGGTCTACAAAGTAAGTTCTAGGATACCCAGAGCTACACAGAAAAAGCCTGTCAAAGAAGGAAGAGGAGGGAAGGGAAAGAGGAGGAGGAAAAGGAGGAGAATGGGAACAAGAAGAAAGAGAAAGGAGGAAGACGAATGAGGAGAAAGAAGAGAAGTAAAGAAGAAAAGAGAAGAGGGAAGAGAAAAGAAAGTCAGAAATCTAAAGGTTAACAGAAAAGTCTTGGGACTGTTAGCCTATAGTATGATTTTCTCTGGTTCTCCCCATTTCAAATAGTAAGAGATGCATTTGTACAAGTTACTAAGTATCTCTCTGGATTGGTTTTCTTTGAAAGAAAAGTAACCAGTGGAAGTGGGAGTCCACAGGAGAAGGCTGAAGCAGAAGGACTGTGAGTTCAAGGACAACCGGAGCTACATTTGGCTTGGCTGCTGCCTTGGGCTGCACTGTGAAACAACGTCTCCAAACCAGCAGAAATGATACAGAATGTTCAAGACTACAGACCACCCTGATAGAATCATAAATAGCTATTAATAGGGCATGCTCTCTCCCAATCTCCAGGAGGGCAATGTGGTTACCAGACATGGGATACCATGTATCTGTGACGTTATCTCCCCCATTCACTCACACTTAATCATGGGTCTGTCTATGCGCTACTGTGTGTGTTACTGCTTATCTCTCTGGATTATGAACTCACGGAGGCTAAAGACTGATGCTTCGTGGTTTTTGTAGACATAATGTTCACTGACTCAACACTAAATGCCGGTCACGTGACTACTCCCCAATACCGAACTGACTACTCCCCAATACCGAACTGCATAATAGACGCTTCACCAATGATCTGAGCGAACACAAGAAAGACATTTATGGAACGCACGGGGAAGGATATTAGGAAAGGCATTTACCGTATTACATATAATATACATGCAGTCCTCATAACCTCCACCAAAGCCTGTAATTCCAAATCCACTTTTTTCTCATTTAACTACGTTTACTTCTCTCACATAGTATGTGCATCCAGAAGCACACATGCCACGCCTATGAAGGTGAGAGGATAACGTGGAGTCAGTTCTCTTCCTCAACTCTCGATCCAGCTCAGGTCAGCATACTCTGAGGTAGGTGCCTTTCTTTACTCACGGATCTACCTCCATGGCCGCCAGATGTATTTCTCTCTCCATGATCGTCCAGGCTCAGCCAAGTTCCCTTGACACATCCTTTTCCTTCCTCTAAACTACCTGGCTCCTAAAGGGGATTTCCTCAGCCTCGTATCAAATTCATTTCTACATCGAAGAGGTTTCTGATGCTGCCTTTCCTCCACCTGCTGCACAAGACTCATGAAGAACCACTGGCTGGAATCCACCCATATCACTGAGATAATTTAATGTTGTAAAGAAACAGCCCCTGAGAATAGCCCTGCAGGATAATGAAGCCTTCACAAAGTAGCAGTTGACAGAGCCCTTGAACTTCAAGGTATCGTATGAAAATCTGTACACACGTGAAGCTGTAATGATTTAAATACAGTATCGTCGCCATGTTTTAATAATCCCCAAATCCCAGGGAGGCTTGAGTCCATCCAATAGTAGCAAACAGGAACGGTGGTAGAGCAGGTCTCATCAGCTCACCTCGTGAACTAGTCAAAGAGAAGCTGTCACCTCTATTGGAAGTACACTTCAGGCGTTTCTCAGCCTGGTTGCTTGTTTGGCTTACTCATTTCTGGAGACTAAAATGGGATGTTGTGTCTTTTGTATAACATTCAACACCATCAGCCATGTATTAGTCAGGGTGCTCTAGAGTCACAGAACTTAAGAAATGACTCTATATATTAAGGGAATCTGTTGTGATGACTTATAGTCTGTAGTCCAACTAACCCAACAATGGTCGGCTGTGATTGGGAAGTCCAGGAATCTAGCAGTTGCTCAGTCCCACACGGCTAATTCTTTGAGCTGGTCTTCAGTAGACGTAGATTCCAACAGATGTGCTGGCTAGTAAGTAAATGCAAGCAGAGAAGACGGAACCTTCCTTCTTCCAGTGTCCTTCTGTAGGTCTCCAGCAGAAAGGGTGGCCCAGATTAAAGGTGTGTACCACCACGCCTATATCTGGGGACTTGTTTTGTGCCAGGCTGACCTTGAACTCAGAGATCTCCTTGCCTTAGTCTCCTGGAATTAAAGGCATGTACTACCTTGCCTGGGCCTAAGCTTTTCAAGGCCACTATGCCTCAAGATCCACTTCAGAAATTTGTGTCTTCCAGTCTCAAGATCTGAATCACAGGTGAGCCTTCCAATCGTGGATTGTAGTTCATTCCAGATAGAGTCAAGTCAACAACCAGGAATAGCCATCACAAGCCAGCACTCAAGTTCATGTTTCCTGACTCCGCTGGCTTCTAGGGCACCTAGAGCCTGTGTTCTCCTTTCAGGGCACAAAGTGCAATTGTTACACTATATATACACTAGAACTGACTCCAGCACTTGTTACAATTGACAGAGCTCTCAGTTATCTCTCCTCCTAGGCTAAAGATCCTGGGAGCTCCAGGGAACAAAATTTAGTCTTTCAGATTTCAACACTGTTAAGCACCATTAGCAACTACTTAAAAAAAAAAAAAAAAAACAAAGAGTGAAGACCCCATGAGTATCTGTCCGTGGCACCCCATGGGTTCCACTGTGACCATATAAAGTTACTTCTCATAAATTTTCTATCCTTCTCTATCTACCATAAACACGAGTCTTATCTGTGACAACACATAATTGTTAAAATTAAAAAACCATGAACTGAAGAGATGGCTCAGTGGTTAAGAGTGCTTGCTGCTCTTGCAGAGGACCCAGGTTCAGTTCCAAGTACCTACACGTTGACTCACAACCATCCGTAAGTTCAGATCCAGGAGGTTCTAAACCTCTTCTGACCTCTTTGACACAAGTGGTACACAGACATACAGACAGACAAAACGCCCTCATTCATAAAATTAAAACAAACAAAACAAAGTTTTACTCAGAGTTTACTCCAGCACTACCCATCAATTACTCCAGGATTAATTAAATGGACAAGTACATCTTCTCTAATACTCGGTTTTTAGACCCTTAGGATACAGATTGGGTAATCTATAAAAGAGAGATGAACTAAAACTAATAAAACTAAAGCCTGTCAGTTTCTTTTGTCAGGTTCAGTACTCTTAGGATGAAAATAATAACAGTATTTCTCTCCTCTTTTCTCTTTTGTAGACTTTACAGTTGTCTCTAATGAGAAACATGGCAACAACATGTGGGGAAAGTTTTCCTTAAAACTAGTCACTCTCGGGGTTGGGGATTTAGCTCAGTGGTAGAGCGCTTGCCTAGGAAGTGCAAGGCCCTGGGTTCGGTCCCCAGCTCCGGAAAAAAAAGAACAAAAAAAAACAAAAAAAAAAAAAAAACAAAAAAAACTAGTCACTCTCAGAAGTCAATTCTGGTCCTCCCCAGAAACTTCTGTCACTGACTCCCAGTCCCTGTCTCCTCACCCTATTTATTTTCCAGGAGACTCACAGCGTACCACCACAGTGTTCACTACAGTAAACATACTTCCCACACATCAATCCATACTTTCCTCACAATCCATTTCCACAAGTAGGCATTATTTTTAAACTTTTTTTTTTTTCATTTAGCCCTTCTATTCATTTGGGACAATGCTCATGTTTTGTAACCAGCACTATGGTAGAGCACATTCCTCTGTTCGGAAGCCACTATTTTTTCTTAAGGTACAAAGATAATCAATCTGTAGAATTGGCTCAGTGTTTAGAGAGCGCTTGTTGCTTTGCAGAGGACCCAAGTTCAATTCCCGCTGGGCAGCTTGCAAATATCTACTCCAGTCCTAGGGCATCCAACACCTTCTTCTAAGTTTGGAGGGCACCAAGCACAAATACGGCACACAGACATACATGCAGGCAAAGCACGTACACAGAGAATAACAAATAAATCTAAAATCAAACAAACAAAAAAAACGAAAAAGAAAAGGACAGACCAAGCCCGGCCTCATGGCATGGGACTTCAATTCCATGCTCGTGAGGCAGATGTGGGAGGACCTCTGTGAGTTCCAGGTCAACCTGGTCTACATAGAGTTCCAGGCTAGAACCACAAATCTGAGATCCTGACTCAAAATGAAGAAATAGGGGATGGGGAGGAGGAGGCAGACAAGGAAGGGGAGGAGGAAAGGAAGGAAGGAAGGAAGAGAAAAACACTGCTAGAAACTTTTGACAAGTATACTGTGCCCTAAACAATCTAATTCCTGTTCTTCACAAAACCTGGCCACACTGGGAGGGTAAAATGACCGTCACACGCTTGAATACCTCTTTGCAATTCCCAAAATCTTAGTTTGAAACTTAACCTTCCAAAAAGAGCGAATGCCAATATTTCCATTTTTCAGATGGGGAAATCCAGGCTGAAGGTGACCCAGTAACTCACACAGATGATACATTAGATTGCAGACTTCACTTTTCGGATTCTCAGTCCACACGCACAGTGAGTGACTCTTCCAGTAAAGACTAACAGGCACTGTCTTTAATTCAGCACACAGAAACTATACCAACCACCCCAGAAAGCAACCGCTCTCCCCAGAATCATGCTCTCATTTGCCTGGTCTTATGGGGGCCTTGCCAATAGTCTCTGTAGTATTACCCACACATTTGCAAAAACCAAATCTGTGAATCCTACTAGCTGTGCTCCTTGAGACCATCCACAAACACAAATGACAATAAACTACCGTTCACAATCGCTTTTATTCTTGCCATTTATTCGGTTTCATTTGTAATCCATCTGACCCAAAGAAGATCATTCGTTCTGCTCATAAAAGGCTTAGTCCAGTGAGATTGTTCAGAGAGTAAAGGTACGTGATAACCTGAGTTCAACTCCCAGAACCCATATAAAGATGGGAAGGAAGAAATAACTCGAAAGATGTATGTGTGGGATACACACACACACACACACACACACACACACACACACACACAGAGAGAGAGAGAGAGAGAGAGAGAGAGAGAGAGAGAGATAAATACTAACAGTAAGATTTAAAAGAAAAGTTAACTTTCCTTTCTGTGAAATAAAAATTAGCAAACTCTTTAATATCAAGACAAAGAAGGCAGGAAAGCCAATGTTAAGGAGAAAGAAGACTAAAGGGTTGGGCCAGCATAAGGAACAAAAAGCACTACTTAGATATTCTACCCCAACAGTGGCTTCCCTCATCAGAGAATGGCCTTGATCCTAAAGAATGGTCCTGGATCATTCTTTTGGATCATTTATATTAATAAACCAGTACCGTCCAGAATGACCAAAAAGAAATCATTAGACAACACCTCTAGATCCCCATAGAAATGTTTTCAAAAATTCCTAAGTCTCTGCTAGATCCCTAAGATATGGTATCCGGCAGAAGGAGGCCTTCTTGGATTTAATCCATAGGAGTTACTTAAATGTTAATTACATGTTAATTAAATACCCCCCACTGTCATAAATTTTAGCTACAAAATTGTAGTTCAGATTGCAAAGACTTTTAAAGATCCCGTCTCTTCCCTGCCACTGTATATCTATCTGTATAAGGTATTAATTCACAACTACTTTGTTCTGGCTTCTCCACTTTTTCAATTCAAAAGAAAATAAAGTTTTTTTCAGTAGAAACAAAAGGGAGTTGAAACACCAGTTAAGAATACAGCAACAGTTGGGTGATAACAGCACACACTTTTAATCGCAGCATGCCTGAGGCAGAGGCAGGTGGATCTCTCTGATTTTGAGGCCTCAGTGTCTACAGAGAGTTTCAGGACAGTCAGGGTTACACAGAGAAACCCTGCCTTACCCCCAAATCTAGTCTCCTCCCCCAAAATCTAGTAACAGGGGACTGGGAGAAGGCTCAGTCAATAAAGCCAGCCAATCTAGCCAATCAGTGAGCCAGGTTCAGGGAGAAGTGGGGGTTGGGGGGGGTGGGGGAGGTGTCGTCCAGGACTACTTGTAACTGCTCAAGCTGGTGTATGGCCTCCCCATGCACGCACAGCAAAGGCATATACATGCCACAGGACACTCTCCTTTCTGCCTAATACTCCATTCACCCTTTCAAGCACACTTGCACACTTGCTCAAGCCTTCGAAGCAGTTCGGCTGCAGTGGAAATCAAGGGTCCAGCATTTCTAGTATCTAAAAGCCATGTGTAGCAACAAGTGATTCTTACCTCGAGGCCGTGGTGAAGAAAGACAGAACTGCCTGGTGGCCTTCAGAACTGCTGTGTACCCCCAAGACTTCTTTTAAGGATCTAGCATTGATTTTGTAAAAGGAAAAAAAAAAAAAAATCAAAGCACTCTCATAAAGCCTTCACATCCATAATCTACAATTCAAATTCAGCATCCATCACTCCACACCACACCGCTCTGTGTATTAAAATTAATTAGTTCCACGTGAGGTGAAATTAACGTTAATCACTCACATCAGTCCCATATTCTAAAGTCACATAATACAAATTCTCACTGTAAATAAAAAAGACTGTTACCCAAGCACTAGAACACTGAGGAAGGAAAATACAAACTCAACACCAACCTGAACTACCCGCCTGAGACCCTGTCTCTTTCACCGTGTGACAAACAGGTGACAGTTACAAGGATGATTTGACACAACCTTAATTCCTTTGATTTTTCATCTTTAAAACTCAAGATTCTTTACAGAATACACACTGGGAAATAGTTATGTAACTCCTGTATTCCTAAAGTGTTTTAAATCATAAATTATACAGAGTATACTGAAATAACATTCTTTTACTCGGTGAGTCAAGATTACACTGTTACAGTGAGAAGATACTATGTATTCTAGGAGTATGTAAGTTTATATGCAAGTTATTGAATGACTTGATAGCTTGAAATTATATGTATCAGAGACGTATCGGCTCATATAAAAAGCAAATTTCAAGAGGGTTTTTTTTTTCAGTTTTTGCAAAGTTTTAAGCACAAGTTTCATTTTGATTTCTCCTTAACATTCCGAAGTAAGCTATGTGCTATGACTTGTTAGAGGGGAGATTAAAAACGGGGCGATGTACAGACGATGGTAAACAGAAGACAAATTTTCTTATCTGAGGAGTGCCAATCTCAAATCTCAGAATAAAGGTTTTTTTAAAGTAAGGAAGGAAGGGCGGAAATCACTGGATCCAAAAGCTCAGACGTTATCGTTCTCTGATTTCCAAAACTTCTATTTCGGACCAACATCCTTTCTCACATCTGGCTGCTAAGTCAGGTCTTCTAATTACTTCCACGTCTAAACGGACTACGTAGCTACGAGTAAAGGCCAAACTTTGGTCTCTGCCTCTCGAACTTAAGATGCGTTTAACCACTAGAGGTCCCCCCTTGGCCAGTTTTGCAGGCTCGCTATTTTGCTGCACTTGAAACTTTCCGGAGAAATGCTCTCTACTCGAGTCAGTGTTTTTCTAAAAACTTGCGCAAAAATCCACGCGACCGAGGCAGCCGGTACAGAGCTCCCCGGGCTCCCCACACCAATAAAGACATCATAACCAACCATCTACGAAAATTGAAATGAAAATTCAATGCACTCATCCCAGGCGACGCACCTCCCCCCCCACACACACATACACACACTCAAACCGGTTTCTTATTTCTCCTCTCAGTTTCCCTTAACTTAGAACAATTCCTTTAACATCTATTTTTGTTCCTGGGCACTTTGGATGATCTTAAATGCATGTTTTTGGCGGTAGCCCCGAGGTGGCCAAGGAGCGGGCCAAGGGATGCAGAAGGCGGGGGTTGGGGGTGGGGAGGGCCGTGCAAACGGCGCCCGAGGAAGTTGCATAAGGAAAGAGACTCCGTTTTTTCAGGTCCCCCCTTAAAAAAATCATCGGGGAGAGGGGAGGAAAAGGAAGCTGGGCGGCGGCTGCAGGAGGATAGAGAAGAAAACCAAAGCGACGTTTACCTTCGTGTCCCCGTGGAAGGGTGGGGCAAGAGCCCTGACCCACGCGACCGGGCAGTGCGGCTGGATCTCCCACCCCTGTTGTGTCGGAGCGCGGACTGACAGACAGACACCTCGGCCAGACGCGAGCCGGGCGCAGAGAAAGCCGTCCCGCTGGTCAACTTTCTCTCACGGCCCCGCGGTGGGCCGTGATCGGATCAGATCCGATCGTGGGGTTCGGATCCTAGAACCCTACACACATACACACGCACTTTTTTGTCTTTTGGATTTTTTCTTTTTTTTTCCCGAGAAGGCGATTAAAGTTTTCCCTCCTCAAGCGCGCCCCTGGCCCCGCCGCTCTCAAGTTTGCCTCCTCCTCCGGCCGGCGGCTGGCTGGCGGGGCGCGCGGCGGATGCCTCCGCTCCTGCGCTTCCCGATCCCCACCCCCGCCGGCCTCTACTTCCCCCGCCCCGCCGCCGCGGCGCGAGGCCGGCCCCGCCGGGCCCAGGACGCGAGCGAGGACCAGACAGTAGCCCATGAGCGCAGATCGGCGCACGCACGCGTGGCGAGGCGGACCGGGGTCGCCGGCCTCGGCTACCCGGGCGGCCGTAAACAAGTTGCAGGCTCCGCGGCCCCCGCCGCAGCCGGCCGCCGCCTCGCCTCGCTCGCACGCCCGCGCCCGCACCGGAGGCGCTGCGCGGAGAAGATCGCCGCGACGGCGCGGGTGCCCGGCCCGGCCCCGCGCCCTCCTTCCCGCGGGGACGGCAGTGTCGAGCCCGCGCCGCCGCGTTCCCTAAGAGCACTTTCCTGCTTCCAGCAGGAAAGAAGAAAAAAAAATCCAGCGGAGGCTTTATTTCTTTCTTCTTCTTCTTTTTTTTTTTTTCCGTGCAACTTTCCCAAAATGGCGGAAATTGGAGGCGATCTCTAGGAAATTCTCCCACAGTCGGCGGCGGCGAGCAGGGGAGGTGGCGAGCGGGGAGAGCACACACGCAAACTCTCGGCCGCCGGCCCCGCCGCGGCTTGGGTGTGCGTGCGTGTGCGGGTGCGTGTGCGCGGTGCGAGTCGCGGAGGGAGGCCTCTCGGCGCGCGCTCACACTCACACCGACACACACACACTCACCGACACACACACACTCACCGACACACACATTCACACACACACGGCCGCGCCAGCCAGACGCGCCTCTGCCACATTCAACCAGTCCGTTCTCCGCAGCCCAGCCGGTTAGGAAAGTGGCCCAGCCTCTTTTCCCACTGCCTCGGTCTCCCGTACTTGGACTTCTCGCGCTCGCCCGCCCGCTCGCTCGCTCGCTCGCCCGCCCGCTCGCTCACCCGGTGCGCGCCCGGCACAAAGGCCACACGGGCGGAGGGGGCCGCAGGGGCGGCGCGCCGGTGCTCGCGTCCTCCCGCCGCCGCACCGATCGTGCCCGCGGTCCCCTCCCGAAGCCGCCCCCTCCCTCCTTAGCCTCAGGCCGACCGCGCTCGGTGCCCCCGGGGAGGCTGCGGCTCCGCCGCGATTCCCCCCCAGCGCCGCCCCGGACACGCAGCCCCGCGGTGCCGCGCTTCTCCCCCCACCGCCGCCACCCCGCGCCCGGTGTCAAAAAAGCGACCAAAGTGACAAGCTCGGGGGGGCGCGGGGGAGGGGGCCCACACGCATCCCGCCGCCTGCGCGCCGGCGACCGCCCGACGCGGCCGCCTCGGCCCGCTCCCTTCCGCACGGCCCCCCACACCCTTCCCCGTGTGCGCGCAAAGGAGAAAAAAAATACAAGTCTCTCCTCCCCCCCATTTTTTCCTTTCTCTTTTCTCGCTCTTTTGTTCCTCTTTCGCACTCGCACTCACTACTTCAGAGTGAGATGCCCACAGACTCCCCCTCCAGCCGCTTCCGAGTCACTTGCCCACTTTTTTCCCCGGGATTAAGTTTTCTCCTCTTTCCCAGAGGCGCAGAGAAGTGGGGGAGAAACCCCTTCTCTCCTTCCCCTCCCCTGATCTCTTTCCCAAGACGAGGGTGCGCTTCCTTCCCTCTCTCGGTCTCAGAACTTTCATCCTCACCGAGAAAAAAAATCAATGAATGGCTCTGGCGCAGGCCGATCTGCGGATTAATTAGAGATTAGATCCGATCAAGCGCTCCTTACCCCCAAATTTTCTCTCTTTTTTTTTTCTCCGTCTCACGAGTAGTCCTGACAAATGGTCCAGGGCTGCGGGCGCAGTGCGCATGTGCGCGTAGAGTCAGGGCTGGGGAGAGGGGAAACTGCGCTGGTGCCGGTGCCGCCGCCGCCGCCGCCGCTGCCGGGGAGGCTCGCACTGCCTTCCTTCTGACTGCTGCTGCGCCTTCGCCGCTGGAAAGCCGCGATTGAGCGGCTCGGCCGAGGCGGCCGCCCTCACACAACTGCTTCAGGTGCATCTCTCCGCGATCCTTGTCGCCGCTTCCGAGCTGCTTCAAAGAACGGCCCGAACAAATGTGAAAGACCGAGAAGGTTATAGATTTCTTTGTCTGCTTTTGCACTTTACTTTTTTTCTACGGCAATTTGCAGAGCAGCGAATCCACCATGTGCTGCCTAAACGTGTGCATTCAGCCATTAAAGAGTGGGCCCTGGTCTCACACCGTTGCTACCCAGGGGCTAGATCCATGCCACAGGTCAAGAATAAAATAGGAAATAAAGTTCTACGCTTGTACGGAGTTTCATTTGCCCTTTTCGGGACTGGAAGAATGCATAATAAAGTCTGAAACTTGTGCGTCCTTTTCCGCATCCTAAATGAGATTTATATTGACAGCTCCAGCGGGTTAGGCCTCTGTTGAAAAGGATGCTGGGAGTTCTACCTCAACTTAGAAATCTCTGGTAGAGTGCCTAGGCAATAAGAGGAGACCGCCCGCTTAAGGTACTCAGGCAAGATGGCTGAGCTTCCTAAATAGCCAACTGTGCCTTTATCAACGCGTCAAATCTGGATAAAAACCATTATTGCATTTCGATATTGGCAGTTTTCTGCTTAGGGATTGCAAGCTGACTTTGGGGGAGTTTACGGATGCCCTTTTCTACAAGGTTCAGGGGAGGGGGCAGACGAAATAATTCAAAGTAATTAAACTTGTGATAAATATGTTATGCCAACAGGAGAGTTTGCTGTGAAAGGAAAAAGGCAGTAAGGCAAACCCTGCACTTCTCAAAGAGGAAAGAGAAAGCGGTGGGGAAGTCCAGGAAAGGTCCGCCCCCTGGCTGGACTGTTTGTTTTGTGTCTAATGACAGGTATGGGGCCTTTCTCTGCTATTGTTGCCTGAGGCCTAGGATTTAAAAATATATATATACCACAGATGGACATTCCATATTAAAAAGCCTTCCTCTAAAATGTAAGATTTTTCTTGATTAAATTTTTTTTCCACTTAAGGAATGTTCCTTGCACTAGTTTCAGAAAATACACTCTTAAATTCTTTCTTCGGGCTCGTGAAATGCAGAGATGCCGACCACCATCCAGTGCTGCCATTACTGTAGGGGCCAGCTCTCAAACCAAAATCAAGGCACATCTGTGCTCTGGAACACAGGCGCTAACTCTCCCTGCAGAGTTTCAACGAGTTGATAAAATAAGCTTTGTGAGTTGAGCAGTAAGCAGTTTAGAGCACAGAAGACCCAGTTACTGAGGGCTCTTGATAAGCTCAGACCACCACCTGACGACTGATTTCACTCATTCGGTTCAACCTGCTTCAAGGCTGTGCCAGGACAACTTCATGAGCCGACCGGAACTTCAGCTTTCGGCCTTTTCTTCCCAACTCTTGAATAACAAAATACGTGAAATGTCCAAAGAGACGAGAGAAAGAAAGAGAGGCCACAAGTTTTGTCTTAACCTAAGACTTTGCCCTAGGAAAAACAAAGTTAATTTCAAATTCTTCTTTCTTAAACTCCATCTTGCAGCCATTTACTAGATAATTTTAGATATTTCTATAGTGTGTGGGTGCGTGTTTTCATAGACATTAATTCAATAGAATCTTTTTTAAAATTATGTTTTTTGTGTTATTTCTGTTTGGTTTTTGATATAGGATCTTATACTGCAACCCTAGTTGGCCTGAGATTCCTAACAGTCCTTCCACGTCAGCTTCTTAAGTACTGAGATAGTAGGGATTTGCTCCCATGTCCTCCACCACTCTTTCAAGGTGCTTGAAATGAAGAGAAGACCAAAAGTAACATTATGCCAAGTAGTGAATACCATGGTTGCAAGAATAGTTGAGGAGTCCGGGATAGCAATAAGCGGATACATCAAGGATGAACACAGATCCATTATTCTAGAAGAGTCTACTAAGGACAACCAATCAGAGAAGGCCTATTAAAGCCAAGGATTTAGAGAGCATGCCTTGCATAGAAACTGCCCTGGGCAAGGGTTGGCTACCAGAAATTGCCATGGCTTGAGGTTTGATACAATGTAGCCATTGTATTTCTGCTTCAGAACTCACTATAAAAACTTCATCGCAAGGTATTGTTAAAATGTGGCCCAAGATGGAGATACTAAAGATTTTGAAGTCCTGTAAGAATAAGGACTTTAAAATCAGCTCCCAAAAAGTCAAATAAAAGAAAAATAATGTCATTTTTCCTTAAATCACAGACAGAAATGTTGTTAGATTCTAGATATCAATATTATTCTAAATATCAATTTGGTACTGTTGTCAATACACTGGACCCCTTGTCCCTCAAAGAAATAACATGCTAATAGAAACTTCTTTACTTGCCTTCAACCTTCTACCTACCGTTAACTGGCAAACGCTATATCATTCTGGCCAGTGTCACTTAACATTTTCTCTAAGCCTCCCACCCTGCCTCATCCCACAACATGTAAATACCCAGAACACTCTTCAGATAGGCCTGCTGCTCCTTGACATCGCAAACAAGAGGATTACCTCAGTTCCATGTTTTTCTCCGTATTTTTATATCAAATGTACATACCCTTCAAATACACACTCTTGGAGTCAAAGTAATGTTTACGTGGAAGACGTTTTAAACAAATTGCAGTATTCGTCCTTCAAAGACATTTTGAGCCTTCTCAAGAGCTCCCAAGTGAAGGTCCTTTAAAGCTCTGAGTTTGCATACTGTAATTGCCTCTCTCCATGAACTTCCAAGTTAGAACTGTTCACGACCTGTCCCGAACACTAAGCCTGCCCTGCCTTTTAGGACACAGGCCTGCAGTAGATGACCTCTTCCATGAGCCAGTTCCCCTCTCCTCCCAGTTTAAAGATGCCCAAGAGTAAAGTCCAATAGTTGTGTGTTCTCTCCTGCTTGCGCCACAACCACCAAAAAACCCCAAGCAGGCCCATTCAAACTCTGGGGCTTCCATTCTCTCTTTACTTTGACATTGAAAACACGGCTATTTCTGAGCCCCTTTAAAGGCCATATCCCACTGCTCCTCCCTATGTCACCGGAACACATCCCATTTTGTACAAAGTAGTCAGACCCCAGAAAGTGATTTAAGTCAGGAGTGAGAAATCACCCACCTTCCAGGCACCAGAATAATGACTATGGAGAGCTCATTCCCTGGGCTTAAGCCTTCACTAATGAGATAAGGTCATGGATCCCACGGCCGGTAGATTGGATCGGTTTTATAACCACAAACTGCTTTTCCTAATCCAAGGCCTCATGTTGTAACATATGTAATCTTGAGGTAAAGTGAGTACTTCTAGAAAAATTGTTTAAGTGAACAAAATCTTTAAAAAAAAAAAAAAAACTCTTACTTATAAGTACGTATTGAGTGATTCCATGATTTTGTTTTGTTTTATTTTGTTTTGTGTGTGTGTGTGTGTGTGTGTGTGTTGTGTTTTTGTTGTTGTTTTGATTTGTTTTTTGTTGTTTTCATTGTTTGTTTTTTGTCTTGCCTACGTAACTGGGTACTCCACGTTATCCTAAGGATCTAAATGATGGTTTGACCTCAATTCTTTCAACTGATATTTTTAAGGGCTCAGTTTGATATTCCTCTCAGTATTCCAAATTAGGACTTCTTGAACTTTTCCCACCTGCAAGTCATTTTTTTTTTTTTGCTCTAAAAAATTCCTTTTACAAGACTTTGTGTCTATGAGTATATAAAGTAGATAAACAAATGAAGCGTTTGTTTATGGTAAATCATAAAGAACTTTGTTTTAGAACAGTTCTTTGGTATTATAAAGCAGATTTGCACACTAATGAGATGAATGTCCTTCTTTACCGTACCTCCAAGAGTTAAATCTCATCTGAATATTTAATATTTCAGGCTGTAGAGCAACTTCATGATTTTTCAGACTTTATTGATTTAGAGAAACTTCATGATTTTTCAGAGCTTACGATGTTCAGATTTTACAGCCATCCATGTTGAGAATGCCACTTCACATAAATACATACCACAAAATGGCGGACATGTGTTTAGCACCACTTTAGACATTTTTGAAAATGTTGTCCTGATTCCAGGCCAAAACTTATTTGGTGATACCTTTTATTTATTGAGTTGGAACTCAAGTCAACAATGCAAATAGTAACTTTTAGAATCACTCTAACAAGATACAATCAGAAGATATACTAGTTTAATACGGGCTGATGAATGATAGCAAAATATGGGAGGTCCTTGTTTTCTATAATTATATGATTATTTAAGGGGAAAAAGTTTTGTAAGTAAAATCCGAACACTGCAGGCCACAGCATACAACAGCCTCAGTGTTTTGGGTGTCATGTGCTGGCATTTCACAGTATAGCCACATGCTCAGTACAATGTGCACATTCCGTATGTCCAGAACCAAGGCCTCAGTGAAGTTGAAATACAACATAGGAGAATGCTGGCTGAAATGGCTTAGACACACCGCATGCTTTATTTTGAATTAATCTCCGGGTATTGCATGATCAAGAGCCCTTTGCTGTTACCAATCGTTTCGCATATATGACCTCCACATTCACTTATATAACCCAATGTAGGGTTGCAATCCACAGCTGACGCCGAAGATGAGTTCTGCACAACAAGGGAAGGTTTGCCCAAGCACTTTAATACCAGTCCTTACTCTCATTTTTGTGATACATCTGCATGTGTTACTGGAACAGAGCTTGCGATAGTGAAATAGAACTGAAATTCTGAGAGCATTCTAGATGTCCCATCACTTGAGTCACACCAAGGCATGAGGATCAAGAGATCAGTCAAGACCCATCTGGGCTATATATAAGACAGTCTGAAAGCTAAGGAAACTAAATTCAAGTATCTTAGTGGTAGAGCTCTCACCTGCCACACAAAAGATCCAGCCAATCCTGGGCACTGGTAAAAGTAAAAACAGTAAATAAATAAAATAGAAAAAAAGATGTTAAAGGAAGCCTAAATACCAATGCTTTAGAACTAAGCAATATCAATAAGAACAAACGAGATTTCAGACCATTTCAGTGGCAGTAGTCCCCAATTATGTCTTTAGCAATTCAATCTAGAATTGTCTTTGCTTTTGCCCTGGCTTCTTGGCCACAGGAGGATGGATCAGGAGTCAACATTTCATCTGAGAACTGAATGGAGAGGATAGCCTAAGAGTCACCAAAGACGTCTTGCCCATGTCGGTCTCCAGTAACATTTAGTCATATGAACAAGAGCTACAAAGGATGAGGGTAGTTAGTAGGCCTTACATTGGAGGATCATTCACAGTCAGAGAAAGATAAGACACTAATCACTATGGTACATCTGTAGACCTGAGGCACCTAGAAAGTGCAGGTAAGAAAAGCACAAGTCTGAGGTCATAGCAGAGGCAACAGCAGAATCCTGTCTCGAAAAAAGCAGTTTGGAGCAGTTACCTTGCCTCCTTTGCTCCTCTTTCTATATTTGTAAAATGAAATGGTTGATAATACCTAGCCCAGGAGGGTGTTATAAAAATTTTACAGATGAATGCAAGAAAAAGTCCTCAGTATTTAGTTGTAATGAATAAATGTTAGAGACTTGCTCAATTTTAGTGTATTTACCAGCTATTAGGAAGTGATGATATATATATATATATATATATATATATACATATATATATATATATGGTATTATGCTTCAAATATGAAATGTATGAAATGTTGAAGGTTTGGTCTCCAGAGTAGCATGCAGAGGAAGGGATTGCAGAAGTGACTGGATCTCAGGATGCTTCTGTTTGGCCTGATCAATGATCTTATCCTTGTTTGGATTCATAGCTGAGTGGACAATGGGGAAGTGAAGGACATTGTGGAATGCAGTCTTGACTGACACCAGTGGGTTTGTACCTTTAAAGGATATATACCTTGTACCTGGCTCTTCCTCCCTCTGTCTTGCTGTGTCCTGGCTACACTGAGGGGAGCAGCTTCTTCTGTCACCATCATATTCTACCTCATCTAAGGACTGCAAGAGCACAGGAACTCTTCCACATACCCCCCTAGTTATTGTCTCAGGTGTTTGTGTTACAAATAAAAAGCTGTGTAACACAATGAGTTACAAAGTTATTCTAATACGTTTATTAACTTGGGGTGATTGAGTCTAACTAATTAACGTATCTATCACTTTAGACATTTATTAATGGTCTCAGTTGTCTAACTGAAACATTGTATCCATTACCCCCTACCCGGATCTCCACATTCTGTGGTACTCCTGCTGATAATCAAGGTTCAAATCTGCTTTTGTGTCAGGTTTTTGTTAAAAGAGCATTTGATACTTATCTTTCTGTGCCAAGTTACTTTAACTTCTGACTCGTTATATTGTCTCAAATGAAACAAGTTCCCAATTTTTAAGGCTGACTAGCATTCCACTCCCTATAGTCATATTTTCTTAACCTGTATATTGGTGGAGGGATACAAGTTGATTTTACTAGTCAACTATTATGAATAGTGCCACACGGAGGGAGTACAATAGTACCCTTCACACACTGCCTTCAAACTTTTCCCGGGTATACTGAGATGTAGCATGTAGCATGGGTAGATCATGAGGAACTATAGTTGCAAGGTTCGTTCTTTTGTTTGTCTGTGTTTGTATGACTTTACTAGTGACATTCCCATGGTGTCCAGGGATAATGGGCTATATTCTGATCCACACTGCCCTTCCATGTTTTGATAATAATTTCCCTAATATGAGTGTGGGGACAACTTGTTTCCATCAGTGATTTTATCTCTCAAATGATTAGCTCTGTTGAAAATTTGCTTTGTAAAAATGTCTTGACTGTGTGTATTTGAGAAGTACTGGTTGAAGTCTTTTGTCAGGCTTCTATGTTTGGTTCTGGGCTGTGCCCATCATCCAGGAGTGAAAACCTCTGGGACTGTGAGCCAAATCAAAGTCCCAGTAACTCATAGTGAGTGTGCAAAAAACACCAATTAAGCTGTTGGAAGAAATGCTATCATACATATTATATCACCCTCTCACCCCTCTCTTTCTCACTGGTCTCCAGACCACAGATATCCTACTCTAGGAGTCTCCATGGGCAACAGCGTCCTGAAAGGTCCTAAAAGCATGTAAGCAGAGCTCCTTATAGAATCATAGGCCTTATTTCAAAGGAGCCTGCTGTTCAGAATATATTATCTTTATTTAGCACTTATATTATACTTTTACACTCTCCAGGCCGGTTTGAACTAAATATTTGTTTAAAACATTCCCACATTATCTTTTGTAAGAAGATAACTGAGGCATGCTTCCAGTTTCCAATTTCTGTATCTGGTGTTTGAAAATGCTGATGCTGTCACATGAATACAGTCAATCAATTTCTCTCTCTCTCTCTCTCTCTCTCTCTCTCTCTCTCTCTCTCTCTCTCTCTCTCTTTCTCGTGTGTCTCTGTGTGTGTACAAAACACTATATTGAAAAACCCAAGCCCAATTATAGACAACTCTGGAATTTCAGGAAGAGATAAACACACACTACTTAAAAAGAGTAAGCACACACTGCCTTTTGGCCACTGTCATTATGAATTGAAACTTTATTAATGCAGGGAAGCTTCTAGTAAAGCTGCAAGGCCTACCAGTCTGGCCCTAGTTGACTCCCTTTTGGTCACGGTTTGAGGCTCCAGATCAGCCCTCATCTGAGGATCCTCCCACCTAGGTGGTCTTTTTCTCTCTCATCAAATATCTCTGATAGTTCTTTCTAAGTTCTAAGCTCTCTATCTCCAGAGAAACAGCATTCTTATTTCTTATCCATGCTATGCCTTTAAATGTGCTCTTGATTGTACCCTCTGTGCTGACTAGGTTTATGGCAACTTCACACAAGCATCTTTTTGGAAGAGAGAACCTCAAATTAAAGACAACCCCTCCCCTGTCCCCAACACAGGCATACCAGATTGGCCTGTGGGTAAGGCTGTGGTGCTTTTCTTTTAATAGATAATTGATATTAGAGGGCTGAGCTCATTGTGGGCTCATTGTCATGCTGTGAGAAACCAGGTTGAGCAAGCCATGGGGAGCAATCAGTTAGCAGCATCCATCCATGGCCTTTGCATCAGCTCCTGCCTCCAGGTTCCTGCCTTGGCTTCCCTCAGTGATACGTTGTGACCTAAGCATGGTAAGCTGAAATAAACCCTTTTCTCCCCAAGTCGCTTTTGGACAGTGTTTTATCACAGCAGTAAAAACTCTCACTAATCACCCATTCTCTAACCCATGAATTTCCATCCTCCTCTCAAAATCTCCAGGCTGTTATCCTCTCAAACTTTCATCATAGCCAAAAGCCATTTTTCTTCTTTCAAGCGTTAAATAGGGAGGAAAAAAAAACTTTTCTTCTTTTCTACATCCCTTCAAACTTTGAATTATAATCTCTTCTTATTCTTTGCTTCCAACATCTTTTTTAAAATTTATTCTAGATTTTATTATTCTATCTGTATAAACTTTTGTCTGTATGTATGTATGTTTACCACGTGTATGTCTGGTGCCTTCAGAGGTGAGAAGAGTATATTAGATCTCCCAGAGCTGAAGGTACAGGAGGTTGTTCTCTGCTGGAGTAACAACTGCTCTGAAGAACTAAGCCATTCTTCCTGTCCCCCAAACATCTATCTATCTGTCTGTCTGTCTGTCTGTCTGTCTGTCTGTCTGTCTATCTACCTACCTATCAACTGTCAAACCATAGATGTGTCCGTTAGGTCAAAGGACAACTTTGATGAGTTGGCTTTCTTAATACACCTTTGTGTGGGTTCAGGGGATTGAACTCTGGTCTCTGAGCTTGCACAGGAGGAGCCAACACTCTACCCATCTCCAGCATTCTTGAGCAAATAGTTCACACTCTCTTCATTTCCCTATTTCTTAGTCATTTTAAAGCCATGGACATGTCTGTGTGTGCTTCCCTCTATGGAAAGTCCCTAGCAATATCCTACACATTGAATCTACTACCACAGACTACTTCCTGCTTAAGATTTTGGAAACACTTGGCAGTGCTGTCTAATCCCTTTTATACCTGTCTTTTCATGCAGCTCCCCTGTCAGTTTGCTGTTCTATAGGACCAGCCCCCTCTTTCCCTTCTCATTTGGTGAATATGTGTTTGGTATTTAAATTAGCATTCTCACTGGACTGAGAGATTACCCCAAAGAGTATAACTATTTTCTGAGTATATCTGTGAGGGTATTTTCAGAGAAAAGGCATCATGATTTGGAAGACCCACAGATTATCTAAACCAGGCAATCTTAGTGCAGCACTGTAAAGGACTGTCAACTATCTGGGAACCTAGATAGGACAGAAAGATTTCCTGTGACTCTCTCCTGGGAATGGGATGCATGATTCTTCTCTTGTTCTTAGACAATAGAATTTCAGGACTTTTTATCTTTGCACTCTAAAGCCACCACCACTCCACACCCTCTGCAGATCACATTTGGCCACTGACCTCCCTGTATTGACAGCCTTTTCTCATACCAAGACACACAACAGTTTCTTTTTGTGAAACTTCTTGATAGTCATTTGGGTTCATTTTATAATAAACCTCCCCTGTCTATTGCTCTACCCATTCATCAATCTTTCAAATATTATCTACCCCTCTTCTTTGTGGTCTCTAAGAAGAACTCTGAACTAGTATGCTTCTAAAACCAAATTCTGGACCCTTATTACTTTGTAGTAATTCGTATTGATTGACAACAATTCTGACAGATTGTACATTCACCTTAGAAATAAATCTCTGGGGGGTTGGGGATTTAGCTCAGTGGCAGAGCACTTGCCTAGGAAGCGCAAGGCTCTGGGTTCGGTCCCCAGCTCCGGAAAAAAAAAAAGAAATAAATCTCTGGGTATTTCCCTGAGAGAATTGGTAGACCTTAATTAAGATAGGAAGGTCCACTTTAAAGGTGGGTAGCATCATTGCATGAGCTAGTGTCCTGGACTATATCGAACAGAGACATAGAGGCTATTTGCCGCAATTCCCTGTTCTCAGCCTCCTGGCTGTAGATTCAATGTGACCACCTGCTTCATCTTCCTGCCACCATGCCATTTCCACCAGCATGGACTGTGTTCTCTCAAACGGTGAGCCAAAGTAAACCAGTCTTTCCTTTAAAAATATCTTTAAAATATATTTTTTTTGTTTATTATTGTAAATTTATGTGTTTGGGGATGTGTACTGTGGTGTGTGTGTATGGGTGGGTGGGTGGGGTTTTCTCTATCTTTTCTCCAGGTTCCAGGGATCAAACTGAGATCATCAGACTTAACCTGAAGAGGATCTCTACTCACTGAACTATTTTCTCCCTCCCTCTCTTCTTGAGGTTGCCTTTTCCAGGCATTTTCTTCATAATAACAAAAGGAACAAAGACATTGCCTCAGTTAGGGTTTCTATTGACATGAAAGGACACCATGACCAGATATGTTTTCTTATGAAGGAAAAACATTTAGCTGGGGCTGCCTTGCAGTTTGGAGCTTTAATCCATTATTGTCTTTGCAAGAAGCATGGCAGCATGCAGATAGTCATGCAGGCAGGAGCTGGAGAGGGAGTTGAGAGTTTTACACCTGGATATGTAGGCAGCAGGAGGGATGACATTAGGCCTTCCTTGAGCATCTGAAACCTGAAAGCCCACCCACACTGACACACTTCCTCCAAAAAGACCACACCTACTCCAATAAGGCCACGCCTCCTAACAGTACCACTGTCTATGAGCCTATGAGGGCCCTTTTCATTCAAACCACATTCCATTCCCTGGTCCTCATAGCCTTCTAGCTAGAGCATAACACAGAAATACATTCAGTCCAACTTGAAAAGTCCCCATAGTGTATCACTCTGAACCCTGTTTAAAAGTCCAAAATGCAGTCTCTCCTGAGACTCATGCAATCTCTCAACTGTAATCCCCAGAAAAATCAAAATTGAAGAGCAGATCACGCGCTCCCAACATGCAAAGACACAGAATATACACTACTGTTCCAAAAGGGAGGAAAAAACTTAGTGAGGAAATACTGAACCAAAACAAGACCAAAAACCAGCTGGTCAAACTCCCAACTCCACATCTCCATGTCTACTATCAAAACAAAAAAAACGCTCTTCAGATCTCCAACTCATTTTAGCTTTGTAGATTGCAACACACTCCTTTCTCTTGGGCCTGCTCTACTCCCTGGTCACTTGGCCTCAGGCTTTTCTTTACTCTGTTTACACTTCCTGGGGCTCCTTTTCTCTTCAACTGCTTTCCTTGCTCAACTTGCTCCTTTTCATTTTAAATCTGCATAAGACTGACCACTAACAGCCACACAACATAGTCAACACTAAGTTGTTTTTAAATGTCCTCTCCTAAAGCTGTTAGTCCCGGGTTCTTCAATTTAGCCTCAGGCAGATGGTTTGGGCTAAAACAAGGGCAAAAGCAATCCCATTCTTCACCACACTACCACAAGAATGGTCTCCAGGCCACATGCTAATATTTTTCTCTGAAACTTGTTGAGCCAGGCCCCAAGAGTTCAAATCACCCTCTGCACTACTGTCTTCAATGCTTACACTAGTACTAGTGCAGCCCACTAAATTCTGCTGAAAACTTCAGCTGCTTTTCTAATTTAAGGGATAAAAGTCCACATTCTTCCAAAACAAACAAACAAACAAACAAACAAAAAAACCCCTGGCCCAGCCTTTCACAGCAAGACACTAACCAGTCTCTGGTACAAACTTCTGTCTTAGGGTTTTTATTGCTGTGAAGTTCATGACCTCAGGAACTCTTATAAAGGGGAACATTTAATTAGGGCTAGCTTACAGTTCAGAGGTTCAGTCCATTATTACCATGGTGGGAAGCCTGGTACCACATAGGCAGACATGGTGTTGGAGAGTAGTTGGAGTAGCCGAGAGTTTTACATACCAGTTTGAAGACAACAGGAAGAGAGAAGAGAGGGGGGCCTAACTTTTTTAGAACCCACAACGCCCACCCCCATTGACACACTTCCTTCAACAAGGTCACACTTCCTAACAGTACCACTCTCTAGGAGCCTATGAGGATCATGTTCATTTAAACCACCTCAGACTTTGTTCTGAGTGAGCCCTTGTGTCACCTTCAGGACATTCGAGTTCATCTTTGTGGACTGGACTGTGCCATCATGATTACTCTACTGAGCTTTTAGTATCAGTAAATTTCTTGAAATAAATTCCTCTATGTATTTGAAAACAGTGAGATAGTGCATTTGACAAAAACAAAACAAAAAAAACCAAAAAACAAAAAACAAAAAAAAACAGTGTTTGAACTTTGGAGTTAGACCTAGGTTGTAGTCTCCATTTTAGCTCCAAACTAGATACTGGGTCACAACAATCTATGTAAACTGAGTTTCTTCCCATTTACAGCAACCCCTGCTTTCCTGGGATGCTATCAGCTTACTTGAGATAATATGTACGAGCTCATCATGTGGTAACTGTAGTTCTTGCCTGCTTTTCCTGTCTGCCTTCTTCATCCCTGTTTACAGTAGCACTGAGCTCTCAGGCATAGATTTAACAATGACTTCCTCTTCCTGTCTCCCACATCCAGTTGGTCAACAAATCCCATTGATTGTTCCTCTATAATGCCTCCCCACCCTTCCTCTCCCTTTTACTATTTCCTCTGTCACTGCCTACTTTGTCTCCTGCCAGAATTATGACCTTATATTTATAGCTACATTTTGGCTACAGCTCTACTCCTCAGTAATGTTAGTCACTTCCCTGCCTCAGGCCTTAAGTGAGTCCTCCCAATGTGAGAAGAAATCTGTCATCCTGGTATGTTAGTCCATGTCCTTCAGACCTTTCAGTCGTAAGCCCGAACACCACAGAACCTTGTGTACACCACGTAAGCCAGCACACTGTCACCTTACACTGCCACTTTTATCTTTATTTCCTAAGCCTCACATGCCTTCCCTCTGCCCTATGTCAGCCTATCAAAATGTCTTCTTAGGTTGGGAGTGTAGCACAAAGGAGAAGCATCTGCCCCTTTTGCATAAAGCCCTGGGTTTGTTCTCTAGTATGGCCATAAACAGAAGGTCTTAACTCATTCGATCAGATATTTGTACATCATCCCTGTTTCATATTTTTAGAAACTAAAATAGCAAAATAGAAATAGAGTTCCCATCTCTAATAAACAGCTAAAAGGTAAGGACAATCTACCCAAATATCTATTAACGGAAGGTTATGTGTATGAGACGGGAGTGAGGGATATACACACATACCCCCATCCAACACATACACAGAGAGAGAGAGAGAGAGAGAGAGAGAGAGAGAGAGAATGTGTGTGTGTGTGTGTGTGTGTGTGTGTGTGTGTGTGTGTGTGTGTGTACATTCACATTCATATACATGAAACCTATCATTAAAGACAAAGAGGATTTGGGCACTGCTACAGGGTAGACAATCCTTTAAGAGATCACGCTAAGTGAAATAAGCCAATCAGAAAAGGATAAGGAGAGTTTGATTCCACTCAAATGAAGTACTAGAATTAGAAAATTCCTAGAGGCAAGGAACAGAAAAGCAGTTGTCAGGGGCTATGAGGAAGAAGTATGCAGAGACATCATTTAATGGGTAAGATTTTCAGTTTACAAGAACAAGAATTTCAGTAAATCAGTGGTCTAGAGCAAAGTGAACAAACTTTTTCTGTCACTAGACTGTGCTTTAGGTGGTTAAACTGGAAACATTCATGTGGAGTTTTATCACAGTTAAAACCTGTTTTTAAACTAAGTTTTAATTGTAGAGATTAAGAAACAAGGATTGCGCCAGGCATCAGGAATCTGGAAACAAACAGAACATTCACAGTCCTGGGAGTACTTAGACAAGATTCGTGTCCTACAGGAAAATCCCGTTAACTACACTTGCGATATAGATGTCCTGTGTTCTGTATTATTTTAGCACTTGCCATACCCTGCTTCGTATTGTATCTGGTCCTTGTAACATTTTGAGATAATAAAATACCCTAAGGTCAGGAACTCTGTCTTATCTATTCATTTTTTAATCCATCAAAGCGCTTAATACAGTCCATTGCACATAATGGGAGCTCAATAAATACTTGCAGAGTTGAACAGAATGGAGTGGAAGTTAACTCTAGCCATCAATGATGCTCAGAGCCAGAAATGATATCTTCCTCTGAGAGGGTATACTGAGGAATGGCACTCTCCAACAACGGCGATGACAAATAAAAATGATCACAGAAAAGCCTTACCTCTGAAACAAATCTAGGGCTGGGGATGTTGACCAAGGTAGTCATGCCAGTTTAGCATATGTGAGGTGCTCATTTGGACCTCCCAACACCACAAACAAAACAAAACCCACCAACAACCGTATAGCTCTGTACTGGGGATCCCTGAGTACTATGAGCTTAACAGGATAAACGGATAGGGCCAGAAATGAATAGGCCAAATATCATGAGTGTTCCACATTTCCCATCTAAAGTCGGGCTTTAAACACAGAGGCATGGGCT